>NC_056737.1:897585546-897695546 GCF_019279795.1 Protopterus annectens
CTTGTTGTCATAGGTGAAAAGATTGTTATTCAAAATGAGTTCAAGGAAATGTACAATTAGGTCTACTTTAACTGATGTATATTCACTATGTAAGAGTAGATACTCAGTGATATAAATCAGGCCTATGTTATTTGGTAACACAGTAAACAAGGACTTGATGTCAAACATTACAAAAATCAAGTTATCAACGTCACAAATGCCACCTAAACAGTCATACAAATCTGTTAAAAACTGTTTGGATTCTTTCAGTACAACTTTGTTCTTATTTAATATAGGTCGCAAATGTTTCTCAACATAGACAGAAAGGTTTTCAGTGATCCAACCCTGACCAGACACTATGGGTCTCATTGGTGGATCAATGGAGTCTTTGTGAATCTTAGGTAACCCATGTATTGTTGGTACAAGTGGATTCTTAACAAAGAGATAGTCAAACAATTCTTGATCGAAGATATCACCTTTCAACATATCTAATAGCATATTGTTTACGTGACTAATAGTGGCTTGCACTATTTGTTCGTTAACTTGTAAATAGAAATCATCTTCCAAGAGTTTAATCATAGCATCATGATATTTGCTAGTGTCCATAACTACTATCCGACCACCTTTATCAGCTGGTTTGATGGTTATGGACTGTAATGACTGGAGTTTAAGTAAGCTAGTCTGCTCCCCTCTAGTCAAATTACCATTCTTCCTATATTTCTTTAGAGAAAAATATTCATACAAATCATCCTCAGTTAGTTTCAAATATGCCTCAACTAACGGATGATTAGGTGGGACAAAGTTGCTAAGCTTCTTAAACTTAGGTGGTCTAGTAACGTTATTGTCTGTCAATATTAGAGTTGCTCTCAAGGTGGCAGTGCCTGAACTTGGAGGTAAGCAAACAGTACATGGAGTTACTTATTGACTTTTTTGCCTCTGAAGAGGAGAAACACATTAATAACATTAAGAAACAACAGAAGATAATTTTTTCTTGTTTCCCAAGTACTGTAATAGAACCACTATTTGAAAGCCTGTTGGATGGAATATCAGCCTTAGAGCGGAAACTTCTCCAACAGAAGAGAAGCAAGATAATTAGAGATCACAGAGATTTTAATTTAGGACAAGTCTTCGTTTGGCCTAAACATGGACATTATAATGCTACCATTAAACCTAATGACTATACTAGTGTTAGACAACTGAGTTCTGAACCTAGTACTGGTTCTGAAAATGTTGTTGAGTATGTACCACATCAGACAATAAAGAAGATGTGGAAGAACAAAGTAAATTAGATACAGCTGAAATTTTGATACCAGCAGATTCTATGATACATAACATCTCAGGATTTTTGTTGACTGAATGTGATGAGAAATTATTATGTAAAGGCCTAAACTTTATACCAAGTGCACACAGTAACTTTACGGACACTGTAGTAGACATGAGACTTTTCTGTCGAAATCTTATGCTTAAACTGCTATTTCATGATAAAACTGATAGTGAATTGACAGACAATAACGTTACTAGACCACCTAAGTTTAAGAAGCTTAGCAACTTTGTCCCACCTAATCATCTGTTAGTTGAGGCATATTTGAAACTAACTGAGGATGATTTGTATGAATATTTTTCTCTAAAGAAATATAGGAAGAATGGTAATTTGACTAGAGGGGAGCAGACTAGCTTACTTAAACTCCAGTCATTACAGTCCATAACCATCAAACCAGCTGATAAAGGTGGTCGGATAGTAGTTATGGACAAGTATCATGATGCTATGATTAAACTCTTGGAAGATGATTTCTATTTACAAGTTAATGAACAAATAGTGCAAGCCACTATTAGTCACGTAAACAATATGCTATTAGATATGTTGAAAGGTGATATCTTGGATCAAGAATTGTTTGACTATCTCTTTGTTAAGAATCCGCTTGCACCAACAATACATGGGTTACCTAAGATTCACAAAGACTCCATTGATCCACCAATGAGACCCATAGTGTCTAGTCAGGGTTGGATCACTGAAAACCTTTCTGTCTATGTTGAGAAATATTTGCGACCTATATTAAATAAGAACAAAGTTGTACTGAAAGAATCCAAACAGTTTTTAACAGATTTGTATGACTGTTTAGGTGGCATTTGTGACGTTGATAACTTGATTTTTGTAACGTTTGACATCAAGTCCTTGTTTACTGTGTTACCAAATAACATAGGCCTGATTTATATCACTGAGTATCTACTCTTACATAGCGAATATACATCAGTTAAAGTAGACCTCATTGTACATTTCCTTGAACTCATTTTGAATAACAATCTTTTCACCTATGACAACAAGTTTTACCAACAGCGAGGTGGTGTAGCCATGGGCACACCTTGTGCCAACAGCTATGCAAACATGTTTTTGGCATTTTGGGAATTTGAGAGTCTCTTTAATTTAGAAATGTTTAAACAACATGTAACTTTTTATAGACGTTTCGTGGATGATGATTTTGTTTTATGGAGAGGCAGTGTTGATGATTTGTTTGTGTTCCATACTACATTGAACAACCTCACTGGCTATTTAACCTTCAGTATGAATCACTCTAGAGAGAAGATAGAATTTCTTGACTTGTATATAGAAAAGTTAGCATGTGGTTTGATTAATACAGGTGTCTATAGGAAACCCTGCTATTTTAATACTCTATTACAGCGTGATAGTATGCACCCACAGCATATTTTTAAGAATATCATTAGAGGCCAGGGGATGAGAACCTCTAGGCTAAATGCCACAGAAGAAGGCTTCCTAAATGAAGTGAGTGACCTCAAGATAAGGCTAGAAGAACGGGGCCATAGCTCACAAGAGATTGAGTCCAACCTCTTAGATGTCAATAAACTTAGACTGAACAGAGCAGCCCCTTATTTTGGACCAGTTATTACTGGTGGATCCATTACAATAGACAATGGTAGAGATGACAGATCAACTCATGTAAGGGTTTCTTTACCATATAGTACTGATTGTCCAGCAATCAAGAATATTATTACGAAACACTGGCCTATTCTCTGTACTGATGACACCATCGGTAAACTTGTGGGGACTAAACCCTCTTTTTTATATAGGAACAAATTAAATTTAAGGAGAATGCTATGCTGTTCAAAAAGGGATGAATGGTCAATGCCTCTTGAACACACAAAACCATGTGGACGCTGTAATTATTGTAATTCTCTTGACCCCAGTCCATTTTTTGAACATCCTGACATGCACACTAACTTTAGCATATGTGCTGTAGCTACCTGTGATACTACTCATATAGTTTATTTGGCAGTGTGCCAAATATGTGATGCATTTTATGTTGGCAAAACCAATCGTCGTTTTAAAGACAGGATAAGAGAACATCTTTACCACATTAGGAAGGCTTCACCTCACAATGCCTTAGCTAAGCACGAGCCCAAGCAGGTCCTGAACATTATTTCTTATTTAGAGCTCTTGAGAATATTAAACCCAGTATACGAGGAGGTGACATCAGGAACCATACTGAGAGCAAGGAGAGTATGTGGATAGTTAGATTGAGAGCAGATAGGGGTTTAGGTCTCAATGAGAGAGCCTCCATTAAACCTATGTTAAACAAACGGAGGAATGTTTGTAGATTCTATAATAAATGATGGAACATATATGTTTTTACACCTTGAAATATATTTCTTTTGACATATATATCTATATATACATATTTATTAGAGCATCTTGAGTGTTCATGGAGAGTTTTTATATGTTTTTTATATTTACTTTGTCATTTTATACATCTCAGCATGTTTATATGTGCATATATTTTTAAGCTTAGATTAACTCATGAATATGTAAACAGGAAGCAGCTTTTGGTAGGCCAATAGGAGATGTTTTAACTGTATAAATGTAGCCTATGTACTTGAAGGTCTTTGTTACATGATCTGATGAAGCTCAAATGAATGAGTGAAAGCGCTTATCTGACCTGCAGTGGAATTAAAGTTGGATTTTAACCTGAGGATTTTGCCTTTCATTTGGATTTTAACCTGAGGATTTTGCCTTTCATTTATACTTGTGACTCTGCATCAGCCTAGTTGCTCCTTTTGGTTTTATCAATATTATTTAAGTTTTTCTGGAGCACTGGGCGTTTATCCTGTTTGTCAGCGAGTGGTTTGTTCCTGTCTTATTAGATATATATATATATATATATATATATATAGATATAGATATATATATATATATATATATATATATATATATATATATATATATATATATATATATATAAGGGAGTGCACATAGGTAGAAAGACAGACAAATAATACGATAGACAGATAGATCAGAAATTTGGAAGCAGAGCTCCCTCATCAGGGTGTACTGTGTTAGCACATCAACTTCCCTCCCCCTTGCAAATATTATTGTTTTATACTGTTTTACAGTTTTGTGCATTCTGTTAAGGTGGCTCTTATGTGGTTTAGATATTACTGTTATGAAACTTTGCATCTCAACTAAGTAAGAAATAGCATTGCATTTTGAATATAGAAATTGTTGTTTCTGTTACATTGCTGCTATAATAGGCATTACACACTCTATATTTTTGGACTTTGCACTATGGGCACTGACATCACTCATCAGACTAGTGCAGACTGTACCTTACAATAACCATATGTGATTCCTGAATTTTTGTCAATATGTGTCTTCTTAATAGATTATGCAAGCAGCAATGTATGGTAGAGTGGACATTATAGAGAAATAATGGACTGCCAGGGGTGTTGTGAGGCCAGAAATCACAGGAAGAAGTCATATCTAATCCTAGAAGGTCTGTTATGTTTCTGTCATGCCACCTATCCTGAAAGTCATTACTGAGGTTAACAAATAATTATTTTTATGAATTTTTATTGTATGTTTTTGAAATTTTAAAGGAATCTCTTTTTCATTTTTTTTAGAAAAAAAGTAATCTCCTTCCTTTTTTTCAGAAAAATATTTCACACTTTTTAAAAATGGCTAGATAATAGTCAATGTATATGTGTAGCTGATTGCATGTCTACTTGGGCGTGTCTAAATGTGTGTATATGTGTGCGTTTACTTTTTTTTCATAATTTCCCAAAAAACTTGACAATGTCATACTTATCTGACCAGCGCTATGACATATGCTTTACATTTTGTCAAACAAAGTACAACTTTTTAGGAAAGTTAATGTAGTCTGGGATAATAAACACTGCCCTGAGATACTTGAACTGGACTCCTATAAGTGGAGCTGTGGCACGTGGCAGGGACTTTCCAATTACAGTTGCAACATTTTGCATTGAACTTTAAAGCAACAAATTAATAACATGCACACACACCTACAAAAATGCACAGATTTTATTCAAATATTGCTTGGAAATATTGAAACTGTCTATATAAGTCTTACTTGGCTTTGTGTTTGAAACATCCACCCATTAAGTCGGTCGTTTCTTAATAACACCTATATTCTCCATTCTCATTTTTTAGTTTTACTTCTCAGTTCTACTGGTACTTTCCTTGCAGCATGCACAAAAGGTGTAACTGCAAGACTTAATTTGAATTTGATATTCTTCTGGTAAGTGGCCCATTTTAGTAAATTAGTTGTTATATGCTCATGAGGAACCTTATTGCACTGGACAGTCTTTGTATCCTCATTTTGTACATGTGCATTTATTCTGTAAATTCTTTTCACCAGTGAAATCCTCTTACAAGTCACAGGACTTAATACAGTCTCTGGTTTCATTCCTGCTATCTGTAAAATAACCTTATTTTTACAAGGAAGTAGCTAAGGGCTCAGTGGTTTAATATGGTCACCTGGTCAAGTAAATAGTTTATACACAGAGCATACCAGTTCTATCTATTTCAGATCCAAAGATTCAAGGGTTTCAGGAGACTACAGATACACTTTGCTACTGTGTCTAGTTCAGTGTAACCTTCATTATTTCTAAGCTTTTGTTTTTTTTTTCTTATTTTTGCATATTTTCCCGTCTCTTCTGTAATACATTCTTGCACTGAGTCTGCTCTTTCAATTCTTTCTGTACCCAAAACAGCTTATCTTATGCTTTTGGATTACATTACATTAAATTATATTGCAGACTATAAGGCTACCTAGTCATTAAGAGCATTTGACATTTTTAATTCTTTCCATTCCTACCTTTCCCCTTGTACTTTTCCATCACTACAATGTTTTTTTGAATTAATTGATGGATTTCCTCTTCATGGATTCCCTTTTCCCTCCTTTCATCATTTAGTCCCATGTGACTAAACCCTTTTTGAGAGCCAAAGAGTGGTTAGTCTCTACAATCTGCTGTCTGCTTCTCACTCCTTCCCCCTCTGTCCATACTTATTGTTTATAATGATCACTTATTATTTATAATGACCACTTTACGTTTCCCTGATATGATTATGTGCGTCAGCATCATGTCCTTTCTGCCCTTCTGGTCTCAAATGAAAAAAAGTTCTAACTCCTTTAGCATCTGGCCATATTCCCTCATTATCTTCTTATGCATATTTCTGGTAACCATTCTCTGGATACCATGAGCACTCTGATGTCCCTTTCCTTATATGACCTCCAGAACTGCATATAGTATTCAAGGCATGATCTGACCATGACCATGTAGATCTGAAGCATTACCTCTTTATTCTGAAATGTAACCCCCAAGGATACACCCCAGCATTCTGTTTGCTACAACCACAGCCCCCTCACTCTACTTTTGGTGGTCTTGCCAGATATGATTAACATCACTGTTTCTTTTCCTGCTCTGTTTGAGTCAATTTTCCTCCCCCGGTGATACTTCAAGCCATGTTTCCTGTGGCATAAGTGCAGTAGTTTGCAGTTGTTTGCACTGAAACACAACTGAAAAACATTCTCTCCGCTTTTCACACTTTCAGAATATTTTGCTAGTCTTTATCCTTCATCTTCTACTGCTGTACCTATCTTTTTGTCATCATCAATGAGTTTAATCCTGCTTACTGCCCCACAAGATCTGTCAGACACAAGCATATGGATAAATACAGGACCCAGAACAGACCCATCTGGTGCTCCACTACTCGCTTTCCTATTTTATGACATTGTCCCTGTAGTTGCCCTTCATTTTATCTATGTAACTATACATTTCCTCAGTCTACATCCTACCTCCAACTGCTCCAACTTTTCTTTAAGCTTCCTGTGTGGGATTCAGTCAGCGGCCTTGCAGACGTCCAGATATGCTATGCCCACTGGTATATTCCTGGCAAATTCACTGTGTGACCAAAACATTAAATTGGATCAGATTGAATGAAAACTCATTCTGGCCATGAATGCATGTTAGGTATTGTTATTGCCTTGTAGACTGTTGTACTTAGAAGTACTACCTCCACGTCACTAGTAGTGGAGTCAACAAACTTGTTGATCTCCTCTTTAAGTTTGTGCAGCCTTCTCTCATTTTCCTTGATGATATGATAATAAGCCAAAAGAGTTCCACCCTAGTATAATCAAAAAAATCTAAGAGTTCATAGTGCAAAGGGAAATACTCAACAACACCCTGTGGAAATTTCCAGAGTCATAGTCCGTTTGGGACATGGCCCTTTTTCACACTTTCCCCCACAAAAAATATTGTCAACTACAGTGGTTTAAATTTAAATAAACTTTTCTCTAAAGTTTGAATCTGCTGTTGCAATGTTAAATATTGGCCATCAGCAGACTGCATGTATTCCTTACATGGAACAAATTCCAAATTGTCCAGGTACCTGTTAACTTTAGTACTGGATGCAAATTCCTGGATGCCTCCAGAGGGCGGAATAGATGTATTACTGGAAGGAACTACTCTCTGTGTCTTTGTAATGACATCTCTACTTTCCCCAATGTTATCATTAGAACCATGAAATAGGAAATAAAAGCATTTAAAAAAAAAAATCATGAAAACACCCCCCAAAAACACCCAGTCAGGTGACAGGGACCACTAAGGCCTGGGAAAATCTTTAAAGTGACAGTAAATACAGAATGAATAACACTATTTACAACTTGGAAGCTCTCATTTTAAGTTCACTGATAATAGAAATGCCACCATTGATCCCTGGCAAATGTGTGGCATCTAATCTAAAAGCCCAACAGCAAAAATGTATTTGAGAGACCTTGTCTTGACCTCATTTCCAGACATCTGGTCACTCTGAAATGTGGAAGATGTCCTCAATGTTGTTACATTAGAACAATTATACAGGTCCCTTAGTGGACTTTATCATGAAAAATGGGAAAGGAGACAAGTTTTATTGCTTTTCTGAAAGGGTAGTATACACTGCAGTTTGCACCCAATGTCAAGTGTTTTATGTAGGCAAAACTAATAATGCCCTCAACAAAATAATCTATCAGCATGTTTATAGTATACAGAAGGCTGACAGCAGGAGCACCCTGGCTAGGATTTCCCTATCCTGTCTAGGTTTTAATAGATTTAATTTTTTTTTATTTTGGAACAAGTAGATGCAGCTGCCTACACACAGGACTGCAAAAACAAATTATTGCGCTGTGAAATGTTGTGGCAACTTACAGCTTCCTATAGTCAACAGTCCATCTTGAGTCTTCACTCCATCAACAAAATTCCCCATCTTTGAGAGGCAAATATCACTGCAATTGTGGGCTTCCAGACCATGTTTTAAAACATTTTCTAAGGTGATCCACATTTTCATAGAGCATTACCACATAAAGGACGCTTTTGCATGCTGAGTCAACAATCATGAAATACAAGTGTTAGCCTATATAAACAGTTGATTTTAGCTTGTTAAGCAGATCAAACTAATGAAGCTTGTTTGGTGAAACCAATTTGTGAGTTTTAAAAGCTGTTGGCCTAGTACAACCTGCCTTTGTTTGACATTATTCACTTGCTGAATTTGTTTGTTTCTGATATAGCTATTATATATATATATATATATATATATATATATATATATATACATATATAGATAAAGTTCCCCTAGTGTCTTTGTTAAGTGCACTGACATATTCTACTACCAATTCAGTCTGATGATACCTCGGTTTAACATCCAAAGGACAGCACACTCAGAAGTACAGCACCCACAGTTATGCTGCACGTCTGCATTAGTATCAGAAAATTAATCCTCTCACCTGGTGTGGGTTAGAACAAACAATCTTCTGATCTTCTAGATCTAATTTGAGCGTGCTACCTGCTGAACTATTGACTGCTAGTTCTATTCTAGTTTGTTTAGTTTTCCTATCAGTCTCATGTATGTAACACCATTTTTTATTCATTTATTAACTTGCATTTTGTTAACTGTTTAAGTGAACTGGTCCAGTGATCCTTTTCAGCCATGACCCAGCACACAATTCTAAAGGTGGTGACAAGTAAGAAATGCACTTAGGAATGGAAAAAAATACTGCCATCAAGGCAATTAACAAGGATTGCATGTTTAATACATAGACAAAGGTTGGCAGTGAATGACTAAAACATTAACAACTTTTACAAGGAAGCAAACATTATTAATGGTTAAATATGCAAAGTAAACCTAATTATAAATATAGAATTGTATGTAAGCGTAGTCTATAGCTGACAGTGCAGACAGATGTTACTGCAGTGAAATGGAACACTAATCGGCTTGTAAATGTTGTATGGCTATACATAATTATAACCACTCTTCACTACAGCCATTTATTTGTTTCAGCAGTTTGGTTATTATCCTAAAATTATTTTGTCCTTCTGTATGTGATTTCCCTTTTTCCAATGTGGTATGAATCGAACTTTTAGGTTATCATATAATTTTTAACATGCATAAATTATTCTGAAACTTCAGACAAAATGTTAAATGTATCATTGCAAATGGCAGGGTTTATTGGTTGGCATAAAATATACCAACTAGTAGTGAATCATGCTACATCTACATAGTTTTATATATTTTAATAATTAGCATATAGCATAATTTAATAAATCATATGATCTCTCACTGTCTATTGGTTTTATTCTGTCTTAATTATTGCATATTTTTACTTCCTTTCTTCAGTATTTATTATGTATTATTATGCGTGTCACCAGCCTTTTTGTTTTCTATTATCCCTTTCTTTGACCTTAGTGTGGTAAAAAAGGACACCAGTGCTGGTTGTTATGGATTTTTCTGGAAGTAGTTTAACTCCTTCCAAGCCATTCTTCATTCCTGAATGAACCTCTCACCCTTCAAAACCTCATATCCTTTATGTTAATTAATTGCTCTCTCACCTTGCATACCATGCATACAGCTGGTTCTAATAATTAAATCCCTTTGCCTGTAATAACTAATTCCCTTTCAGTCATTGTTCAGCTGACCTAAACTCAACCCATTTCAGTTCCTCATGTTATCTCCTCAGGATAAGTATGCATACCTTAGCAAAGAAACTTCTCTTATAACCAGATACATCAGAAAACTATTGAACTGTGCCTGAATAGTATTATATAATGAAGATTCACAAATGAACTCCACAGGTAGAATGTTCAAATGCCCTGGACAACTGTTATAGAATCTAGACTGTGCTGTAGCATTTGGTACTTATTATTAAGGATGCTGAGGTTAAGTGCAGATGGCTGTTGTAAACAAGTCATGATATGGACATTTGTCTTGTTAATTAGGATGAGTAAGTCTATAACTCAAGTACGTGAGAATTGCAGTGCTGCTGGAGCCTGTTCTGGAAAGAACAAAAGCAATGGGTGTAAGGCAGAGAAAGCAGTGCTGAACAAGATGTCAGACTGCAGAAAGTGCAAAAATGGTTGCATAAAATAGAGATGTTGTGTCTCATGCTAATTCATGCTTTTCAGTCCTATCAATAAAGTTACATTTTAGTTTGCAATCCACACAAAGTATCAGCATTCTTACAGAATTAATGGATAAGTTGGTTTACAGAGACAAAAATTAGTATAGTAATAATATATGGAGAGGAAAAGTCCATTATGTTATAAAAAGTTCAGTAATAACAACAGGAGAAGATATATATATATATATATATATATATATATATATATATATATATATATATATATATATATATATATATATATAGATTCACTATAAAATCTAGAAATACTGAAATGTTGAATTTCAGTATTTCGAGACTGAATAGTCGAAAAACCACATACATGAAAACCCACAATCATGAATACTACAATTGTGACCATTCACACATACACACAAATCAGGGCATAACCGCACACACACATACACATACCTAACTAAACAAACTAAACAACACATACAAACACACTTAACCTACCTATAAAAATGCGCTCCCCACACCCCCCTACTTATATATTCTAACTCCAAGGTCACACTAGACAAACACAAAAAACACCACTGCACACACTCACACACATTAAAATCCCTACCCATTATCCTCAAACACACAACACTTACCTAAAACCCCAGATAAATCCACAAACCACACCACACATCACAAACATGCACCACGATAGCAGCGGATTCCACATTTGCGGATTCGGCATAGTTTAGTTTCGGTTAACTGCACTTTCCACTATTCGGTCTCGACGTACTGAATTTTGATATTTCAGTACATCGAGATTGTCATATATATATATATATATATATATATATATATATATATATATATATATATATATATATATATTAAATTAAGTCGTAGATTTTTGATGCATATCCACTGATAAGTTAATTTTTTTTTCCTAAGCAAAAAAAGTATACTTGTATTATTATTGAGAAATCTTTTATAATTAAAATGTATTATGCAATGTTGTTTCAAATCCATTTCATGAGACCAATGCAGTGAACTGTAACATGACTTTCTTTGTAATTTAACATATTGAAAATATAGAAAATGCATCTTATAAAAGTATGACTTTTTGGAAGACAGCTGTATTATGGTTTCCTGTAAGTAGAAATGAGGTGAACTGTGTTACTGTAAGTAGATAACTTACAAGAAAAAGTCATTATCATTCCTATAATATTATGAGTAATGCATTCCTTTCCACAACCGATACACTACCCTAGCTGTGAACCTACATGCTTAATAACAGATTTAACTCTCTAGCTGCTGTATCATATCACAGAGAGTTAAAGTATGGCTCTTCAAAGCTGACCATGACAGATCATAAATTATATGCCTAATTAGCCTATATATGGAGCATAAATGGAAAAATATTCATTTTTAAATATCTTTGCATGAAAGCATTTAACTTGCTCAGTACTGCAATAATGAAGTACACAATATTTCTATTATTCATATATACATTTGTTTAGTTTTCTGTTTTATATGTTTATACTGAACTATTAAAAATACAGCTTTGGAAAAGGAAAGTTAGCTGAAAACTTAAGGTACCCACCCCTCCAAAAAAATTCAAGATAGCTAGCCTAATGTTGTTAACTGGAAATTCAAGCTTTCTGATATGCTTTCTTACCTATCACATTCTACAAAGAGAAGTACAGATCATTGTATCTGCAGTCATTCCAGTCAAAAAAAGAGAAAAACACAAAGAAAGTTGGATGTTGATAATCGTAAGTTCATAGATTCATAGGTAAGTACTAGGTTAGCTATCCTTGAGGACCATTTTGTGTCTAGCCATTTTTCCCTTTTTGTGCTCAAATTAACCTGTCCCATTTGATCAAAGTAGATATTGCCCATTCCAATTCCATGGTCAATAATTACATATGTTAACCCTAAAGAGAATAACTTGGATCATATCATAGATACTTAAAATGAACCCATGCAATGGATAAATCATTTTGGAGCTGCCTCTGTGTATTAGTAATGCAGGGAGCAGTCCTGTGGTAAAGCTTTTGTTTCCCCTCCATAGATTTACATTATGCCTGAAAATGGACAGGGGTGGACTTTATTTTATGTGGATGGAGAGTCTGTTTCACAGCAGTGGTATCCTTTGCTAGATATACCTGTCTCTACAAACAGTTCTCTTGATGTTGCAGAAGAGGTTTAGATCCCTGGACCAAGTATTTTTGATGCCATTTGACTCACTGATGTATAATAACTCCATTAGCACAGAGGATGCCTTGTATGCCAGACACAGGTCACCTCTTAGCAGTTTGTAGGAGACTGACTATAGTAACAGAGGCTTTGAACCAGTCCATGTAGGATATGTTATTTAGGCCTTGTATCCTTCTAGTAAGGTATCTCTGTGGGTGTTCCAGTTGTTACGGGTATGAACAGATTATGTCTGTTGCACCATTTCAAGAAGTATCAGTAGATGTCTTTTTATATCACTCTTGCAGTATTCCTTATGTAAGGGATATATTGCCAAGGATAGCTCAATATCCAACTAGTATACTAAAGCCTTTAGTGTATACAAGCATCTTATGTTACATGTATGCTCTATGAACAGATTATGTCTGTTGCACCATTTCAAGAAGTATCACTAGCTGTCTTTCCATATCACTCTTGCAGTATTCCTTATATAAGGGATCTCCTGCCAAGGATAGTTCAACATCCAGCTACTATACTAAAGCCTTTAATGTATACAGACATCGTATTTTACATGTATGCTCCCCATGCAAGACGTAGGGTATAAAGGTGATGTTTGGATGCACATACTTCTGAAATTCTTTGCTGCCAATCCAAACACCATCATTCATTGAACATTGGTCTGATCACCCTTCTTCTGTGCTGGTTACGGAGCAATTTGCAGATATGTGCCCTGTTGGGGTCCTTTCTTATCTTCTCTTTTATTTTAGTGTTGTTGGTTTACATGTCATCCAGAAAGGGAAAATATCTGTATGGGAGCTCATCACAAACAGTGTCTGTTCTGTTTGGGTGCTTCTTATGACCATACACAGTGTTCTACCTTCCAAGCGTTTGTCCCCAAGAAACTATGTAGTCACCTCTCCTCCTTGTCTATTTACCTGGAAAACCAATGTCTAAAGTTGTTGGCACAAGGGGCTATGGTGGAGTCTTCCCATCCTGAGGGTCAGCTGCTGGCCAAGAAAAAAACTTTTTCAGTTATGTCAGAAACCACCATGGCAAAGCCCAAGTTTGTTCCAAATTAGTTCTTAATGGTACCACTTACACTGATCCTGGTGACTTAGCCAACCTGCTAGCAGATAGGTTCAGCTCAAACTTTACCTCCCTGTCCCCCTCCCAAAGGCCAATTCAACATCCCCGATGCTTACGCCACACCTCACATCTCCATATATCAAGTGTTAAAGGCCCAATACAAGGCTAAGAACACAGCTTCCATGAGACCTGATAGTATCCCAGGTTGTATTCTGCAACATCTCCAGAAAAAACTAGTCTCATAATTGAGCACCCTATTCAACCATAGCCTAGGTACAAGCTTCATTTCAGCAGAGTGGTGAACTGCCATTGTCATCCCTTTGCACAAAGGTGGTGCCTCTCCTGACCCTGGAAACTATCACCCCATTAGCTTGACAAATCTGATCTGTAAGGCCATGGAGTATATTATTATAGACCTCATAGACAAGGATGTAGACAATCTACAAGCACTTAACCCCACCCAATTCAGTTTGTCAAAGGCAGAGCTTGCCTTTTGAACCTGGTTGACTTTTTTGGCTGTCACCAAGGCACTGGATGAGGGAATGTCAGTACATACCACTTACCTTGACTTGGCCAAAGCCTTTGACACAATCCCCCCACTTGAGTATCTTTGAAAAGCTAACACAATTTGGTGTAAATCCCTATCTCATCAGGTGGGTGGCCAACTGGCTCACTAATAGGACCCACAAGGTCATAATAGGTGCCACTACCTCTGACAGCAGACCTATTACTAGTGGTGTCCCCCAGGGATCTGTCCTGGGACCCCTGTTATTTGGCATATACTTCTCAGATGTTCAGGTGAAGACAAAAGTTTTGTGGCTGACCAAGTTTACAGACAACTGTAAGTTGGGTGCTGTCATTGACTCCTCAAATGATGTTAACATACATACTTCAAGAGGGTCTCACAGCAACAAATGACTGGTGCCAAAGTCATGGCCTTAATTTAAATGCAAAAAAATGTATTATCATACCATTCGGCAAAACATGACCCCTACTGATTACCACATTAACAGCAACCCCCTAAGCACACAACATGCGGTGAGAGACCTGGGTACACAAGTTGACAACAATCTCACATTTTAACCATCATGTAGCAGCAGTGGCCAGAAAAGCCTTTTACTTGGTTCATCTCATAAATAAAGGGTTTGCATCCAGAAAAAAGGAACTTATTACCTCTCTGTACTCCTCCCTCATTAGGCCAATAATTGAGTAAAATGCCCCATTTGGTATGTACCTCTTCAAAAGCCTGCACCAACTGGAAAGGTCACAGAAGTACCTCACAAAGAGAATCCATGGCATCCAACATCTGTCCTATGTGGACAGGCTCAAATCACTATCACTCTACTCTGTATTGTATAGATTGCTCAGAGGTGATCTGTCTCTCACCTAGAAGGCAATCTCAGACCCTGCTCTACTAGAGATGCTCCATATCTGTAAGTCTAACTCCTCATGTAGTACCCAATCAAAAGCTTTAAATCTAATATATGACATTAACAAAACCTGCTGGAGGGACAGTTTTATCTCCCAGAGGCTGCCAGGTCTCTGGAATAGACTCCCCATACATGTCAAGCAAAGTACATCACTAACCCTCTTCAAGCGCAACTTTGATGAGTGGATGGGTAACCGCAAATTTGTCCCAGGGGTTCCATCTGTGTCCCTCATTGACAGGGGCAGCAGGTGCTGATTGGGGGTTTCTGTTTTTGGGGATAAACTCTTGACTAGGCTTGTAAGGACCCCAGAGTAATTAGCCTAGTAATCTCCTATGATCCTATGATACTTTGAAAAACTTAGGACTGATATGGCTGCTGCCCAGCCTCCCTTGGACATCTCTCTTGATGCTGGTGAAAGCCTGGAGGATCATCCAGTTGTTGCACTGGATTCTCTCCTGTAACCCAGTCATAGGGCAGCATGGATTCAGTTTCTTGCATGTCCTCGGAGGCTTTTCAAACATCTGCTCCAGATGTTGAGGAGGAACCTTGCTTGATTATATCCGAGGGATCATGAGGTATTCCACAGATTTTAGTATGAGAGGAGATCCTTACTACACTTATAGAGTGCCGGCAAGGGTACGACCCACCTAGGATTTTTTTCTGTGGACGTCCCACAGAAAAAGAAACAGAAAACCTAGAATATTTCCCTTGTAGTTAGAGATCGCCAATGTGAATGGCAGGATTTTACTCATGGGTTGCTTAATGCTTTAATTAATTTAAAGCCTCCTCAAAGGGTCTCTCTGCCTCCCCTTACCTGGTCTTCTACTCCTCTTAAGAGATTTAGGGATCAGGATTCTTCTGGTGAGGATCAGGATTCTGGGAAAGAGCCCTTTGCATACTCTTTCCAAATCCCTTCCCCTTTCGACCATAGGTGTTAGGAATTGGATTCTATTAGCCCAGATTCTCCTTTCGAAGAGCTCTACTTTGGGGACACTATTTCACTTATGAAGGAATTATTTAAGTGGGATTATTCTCAGGTTTCAGATATACAGAAGAGATATGAGCTCCTTCAGTTGTAGTCTCCCAAGTCTTCTGTTGCTCCTCCAGTTCTGACTGCCCTCCTGGATAACTTTTAAGCAGCTTCTGTAGCCCCTGAATCTCAGCCCCCAGCTCCTAAGAAACCTGGCAGATTTTACAAGGTGTCTGTTGATTGTAAATTTCTGTATGAATATCCTTGTGCTGAAACTTTTATGGTGTCTGTCTCCTCTGAAAACATTCCACGCTGTTACCCTCTACTAATTACCAGATCCATATGACTAGGTATATTTTAGCCCTTTTTTTCTCACATTTTTAAGTAGTTTCTGACCTTTCTGACTCCGAAGGGAAGGTTTCAGCCCTTTACTTTTTGGGTTCTACCTCTCAAGTTGCTTGCCACTCCGTTAACTGAAGTTATGATGCAGCTGATGCTTCTTCCAGGGCTGCTGCATTTGATTCTGTTATGAGGTGTTACTCTTTGCTTCATCATCTTCAGGCTTTGCCTGATGACATTAAAGCCAAATTATTGGATGCCCCACTTGATAATAAAAATCTTTTTGGGTCTGCACCTGCTGAACTTTTTAAATCCCTCCAGGATAAGGGCACAGCCTTGCAAGAGTTGAAACATATCTTTGTCTCTCCTATCTCTAAGTTTTAGAGAAATTACACTTCTAAATCTGCTTTTCTTTGCAGTCTCGCCCTCCACCCAATGGTAAAAAGTTGTCTAGATGCGTACCTCCTGCTAAGTCTACTCAGAACCCTGTTTCTCAGAAACCACTTTTTCAGGACAAGCTGGGTTCCATCTGACAAGCTACTTTTTTTTCCCATGGCAAGATTCCCTTGTCTCTTCATCTTTCCCTGTCTCTTCCATATTGGTTAAGGATCACAACAGACTCTTAGGTTCTGTCCATCATCTGTCCAGGGGTATTTCATGGTTTGGAAATCTCTTCCTCCCTTTCTGGACATCCCTCAATCTCCTCAATAACAGCTTCCTCTCTTTCCATAGGTACTTCATGATCTTTTGGCCTTGGGCACCATTCAGGTTGTGCCCCTTGCCCAGGAAGTGAAGTGTTTTCATTCCAGAATGTTTCTGGTTCCCAGGAAGAGGGCTCCTGGAAGTCAATGCTGGACGTTTCTCAGCTCAATGGTCCCCTTCTTTTGTATGTTGTCCATTCAGACTTTGTTCCCTCTTCTTCCCCAGGGACATCTGGTATTTCTGGGTTTCAAGAATGCCTACCTTCACATTCCCAACCTTCCACTTTTTAGGAAGTTTTGTATTTGTTTCTTTCTTCCTTACATTTTCAGTTCTCTGCTTTGCTTTTGGACTGTCTACTGCCCTACAGGTATTCACCAAATGCCTTGTTCATTTCATTGTTTTTGCAGGATGATAGATGTTCAGATCTTTCTTTATATGGATGATCTGCTCATTTAAGCCTTGCCCCCCAAGGTTCTGTTTTGGGACCTGCAGTTTACTATTTCAGTGCTGCAAAGTTTGGCGTTCACCATAAACTTTCAAAAATCAGCCTTGGCTCCTTTTTAGGATCATGTTTTTCATGTTTACAGGATCCAGATCATTCCTGTGCTGGTATTTCTGCCCACCTCCAAGGCCCTCTCTTTGATTGTTTTTTTTTTTCAGTCTCTTCTTCATCTGGCTTCAATCACACCTAGGGACATTCTCGGAGTCCTCAGCTTTATGGCTTCCACCATTCCTATGCTTCAAAAACTTCCTTGGTACCTCAAGTCAGTGTGGCTTCCACACTATCACCCACTAGACTTTATAGTTCCCTTCCGTCACTGTCTCAAGTTCAAGCTTCAGTGGTGGATTCATGTACTTTCCCTCAACCAGGGTCCTCCTTTCCAACCTCCAGTCCCAACTCAAGAGCTCTTTTGAGATGCCTCAGTCAGGGAGTGGAAAGCTTCCTTTGGTTCTCTCAAGGTCCAGGGTCTCTGGCCTCTTCATCAGAGGTCAAACCACATCAGCATCAAGGAGATGAGGGGTCTCCTTCTAGATCTTCAGGACTTTCATACCCTCTTTCATCCCTGGCTCCTCAAAGTTTTCACAGATAATACCACAGTGATGTGGTATGTTAACAAGCAAGAGGGTACAAGGTCCTACCTTCAATTCAGACTTGATCTTCAGGTCTGGGATCTGGTTTTCCAGTATCAAGTGACCCCTCAGGCTGTCTACATTCCCTCAGAGCAATATATAGTGGCAGACTCTTTCAGTAGATCTGGCACACAGGTTCACAAATGGATGATTCCTAGATATGTGATTATGGACATTGTCCATTAGTAGGGAATTCCTCAGGTTGCTTCCCCTCTGAACAAACAACTTCATCTCTTCTGTTTCAGAGTCCCAAGCCCTCTGGCCTAGAAGGTGGGCATCCTGTCTTTTCCTTAGAAGGGGATGTTTTTGTATGCCTTCCCTCCTCTTCTTCTGCTTCCGAACGACTTGCACAAGATCAGGCAAGACTCCCTTACAATCTTGTTAGTGACTCCCTTTTGGCCCAGACATCATTAGTTCCTCCTTTTTTTTCACATGACCAGGGCAATCACCACACATTACCTCACTGGGTGGACATTTGCACACATCCATTCTCACTTGTCCACTCTTTAACTGACACTGTAGGTGATAAGGTTTTGATCCCTATTAGGCACCTGTTTTCTGAGGATGTGCTTTAGTTTCTGCAGGAGGCCAGGAAACCATCTATCAGGATATCATATTTGTTCAAATAGAAGACATTTTCTGTCTGGTGCCTCTCTCGAAACCAGGATCGCTTTTCAATGCAGGTTCATATGGGTCTCTCATACATGTATGGTCTGCTCCATGTTGGATTAGTATATTCTTCAGTAAAAGTTCACCTGTTAGCAATTTCTGCTATTCTGCCTTTAACTCCCCCTCTGACCTCTAGATTTATAGGTTCATAGGTGTTTACTAGGCTAACGACCACAAGGCCCTTTTTAAGCCTAGCCATGCATCTTAAATCTCTGACAAGTTCTGATACCCTTGATAAATGTAAGCATGGGCCTGTGAGATTTCAGGTTAAATAACTTCTCAAGATATCCTTTGTATCAGGCCTACCAACGGTGACCTCAGTTTTGTCCCTGAAAAAATTGACTCAGGTTCCTTTTGTGCCTGCTACGTTAACTTCCTTACAACAGTGTACTCAAAAGACTGTTCTTCTTTTAGGCCTTACTTTAGCTACTAGGGTATCTGAGCTTGAAGCTGTCATGACTGTTTCTCTTTCTGATCTTTAGTAGGGATGGGGTGTCTCTTCGCACTAATTCTACTTTTATGCCCAAGGTGGTCAATGAGTTGTATCTTAATCAGTCTATTAATTTGCTTTCCTTTTTTTCCTTCTCCACAGCCTGCCAGTGAGAAGGTTCTTCACACCATGAATTTGCAAAGACAGCTCAGATATTATTTAGATAAGACTGAGAATATTTGTAAATCTGTGCAGCTTTTGTTTCCTTTCATCCCAGGACCTTCGGTTTGGCTGTCTCTAAGCAAATCATCTCATGCTGGATTTCTAAAGCCATTTCTTTTTGTTATTCTTTTCATGGTAAATGTCTTTCCTCTTCTGTACATGCTTATTCTACCAGAGCTAGTCTACATTCCCTCAGAACAGTATATAGGGGGCAGACTCTTTCAGCAGTGCTTTTTTCAAGGGGTTGGATACCATTTCCATCCTTAAGGCTGGTACTTGGTCTTCTGCCCATACCTTCACTAAGCATTACAATTTCGATGTTATTTCCAGAGTAAGAGTTGGCTTTGCCAGGACTCTTCTGCATAGGTTTATAGAGGGATCTTTAGTGCCTTCCTCCTCCTCTCAGGTTTCCTGTTGAGATTTTGTGCTCTCCTTTATTTAAGGAATACTACAACAGTGATATCAAAGGACGTAGTACAGTTACATAAAATAAATCTTACCATGACAGTAGATGTCCTTCTCTTCACTGTTGCAGTATTCGCTCCCACCCTCCCTCCTATGCCCTCTGCTCTGCCCTGTTCTTCTTGCCCTCTTAGTCAAGGATTCTTTTCTTTTTCATTGCTCTGGATGCACATGTTCCTTCGGGTCCATAGGGATATTCTGTTCCTCTTGGGGCATTTCATTGCTGATGTTACCTTTATGTCCTACACCTTGCGCATGGAACATATGTGTGACATAAGACACCTGTAAACCCTAAAGGCTTTGATATACTGACCAGAAGTTGGGCTATCCTTGGCAGGTGGTCCCTTACATAAGGAATACTGCAAGAGTTCAAAGAAGGATGTCTACTGTTATGGTAAGATATTACACAGCTGAACTTTCCAGTGTGTCTGTTTTGCTACGAACCTGATTAAGTCTGTATGTTACAACACTGATAGCATTTCTCCATAATGCATTTGAAAATAGTATGGAACAGTTTTACTTAGCTTTATATTTAAAGAATTTTAAGATAGATTTAAGGATATGTTTATTTAGATTTATTTATTTATTTATTTATTTGTCTTTGTTTACCAGGAAAGTCCAACTGGATAATATCCATTTTCAGCGGAGGTTTGGGGAGAAAAGTTCCATTTGCTTACATTGCATTACACTAAGTCCCAGTTAAACACAGAGTAGTTACATTTCTATTTACATTGTTACACAAACAATAGTTATATTTATACATTCTAAGATTTTACAGAGGTGGAAGTTACTAAAGAGAAAACCCAAGTGCAACTTACTGGATTGTACAGGCAGCAGTTACGTATAAGAATTGTTCTTTCATTTCAGTGAGAGGTTGATTGTATTCTATTTAAGGAGAGTATTTAGAGAGTGTCATTTGGTGAACACAAAGTCTCATCTTTGAGATGAGCATGTGCAGGACCAGGATCAGTTAAGATGTTGTTTAAGCAGTGGTTTAAAACTATTGAGTTTGTGGTATAGAGTTTTATTTGTGTGGAGAAAGTACTCTAGAGTTTAGCAATGTGCTTGGAGTAGAGCGAATCTCCTGCAACATTATTTGACTTATTTGTAAGTAATAAGAATTTCTTACTAGAGTGGAGGTCCCTTGCTGGACAGTAGGTCAGTAGTAAGTTATGTAGTGCAGGGCATTTTTCTGGATGATGAATGAGTTTGTGTGCTGTAGTTTGGAGTATGTTAAGTAGTTGTATAGCTCAAGCCAATTTAATTGCTTTAAGCTAAGACAGTGGTTGGTCCTATGAAGGCATTGGTGGTAAATTTAGCTATTTTATTATAGCAGGAGGCAAGTTTCTTACTTTGAGTATTGCTTACGTTTGTTAGGATAAGAGTGGCGTATAAGAGAGTTGGCAATAGGAAGGTGGTGGCTAGAGTTTTTCTTGCATAATAGATGCAGTTTTGCCTAGTATATTTACTGTTTTCATTTTGAATTATGCACTGTGATTTTCCAGCATAAATTTTAAATTAAATTTTAATAACCAAATTGTACAACAGTCACATTATCAAGAAACCTTAAAAAGAAAGCATACAAAAGTGTTACTTTTGTGTTGCATTTCCTCTTATGCTTTCTGTGAAAAGACACAAGTGCTTGATGTATCTCCTAACTACACTGATACAGAAGAAAGGAAAGACAAGAAGGTCACTTTTAGAACTTCAGCCAGGCCATGAGAATGTCATTGTGCTCTTAGTGAAATTTGCACTTCATAAGGTACAGTAAACTACACTTCACAAAACCATACTGATCTCTCTCCATTCCATAGCTTAGGTAAACTATAGTGATGTGAAAAAAAATACTATTATACAATGACCCCCCATTAATATTCAAAAACGTGCACGCTGATTGGTCAGCGTGCACGTTGTAAACCAAAGTTATAGTAATGGAAAAAGGTCCGGTCGCTATGAGTTTAACATAGTGAGACAGCTTTAAAAAAGCAACAGAGATTCTCTGTTGCTTTTTTTAAAGCTGTCTCTCTATGTTAAACTCCTTTAACATAGCGACAGTGTGTAAAAAGTAACGGAGATCTTGTTTTCTCCGTTGCTTTTTTCAAAATTGTCTCACTATGTTAAATGGGTTTAACATAGCAAAACAGTTTGCAAAAAGCAACGGAGATCTTGCTTTGTCCATTGCTTTTGCCCACAGCTCTGATGTACTGCGTAGGCATACGCATGTGCAGTACATCAAAACTGCTGCAGAATACCATACAGCTGCAGAAGGGCAGCAAGGAGGCATTATACAATGCCATTATTTAAGAAAAGTAATTATTTTTTTCCTTAAATAATGTCATTGTATAATAGCAATAACCCACTTCTAGGTGTGGGTAATGCTGGATTTACCCATGGTTGGCTTTGTTTGGGCACTTGGGCTTTGCCCTTGTGACCAAACCACACCAACTGTGGGTAAATCCAGCATTACCCACACTCAGGCATGGGTTATTGCTATATTATGGGACTGCAAAATGTCTATGTGACAAATTATTTCCTTCTTCATTTATTATAAAAGATACAGGTCTTACCATTATCATTTATGTTTTAATGCTAATAAGGAGAAAATTGCTAGTTAATATAATTACAGTAATTGCATTTTGACACAATTAAATAAAGGTATCAGGTGGTAGCTTAGTAAAGGTTAAGTCACAATTCAACCTGCACTTGGCTGGTGTATGATCACCAGCATAGCCTCTTACCTAACTGGACTTGAACATGTAACACTTTCCTTGTCTTTCAGACTAAACACTGCATGCATATTTGTGTATTTTATCAGAAAAATGGAGGGAAATACCACTCACAAATACTCAAAAAGCACGCATCTGTAGCATTCATGCCCCAGGCTTTAATAAAATCTGTGTAGGCACAGTGTAGACCATACATGGAATGTATCCATGTACACAGCCATGGTTACCCCTTGGCAGTGCATCATGCATATTAATGATGGCATGCTGCCAAGGGAGAGCTGAGGAACATGGATATTGAATCAGTGTAGGGAGAGATGTAGTGGCTAACCATATTTGCAGATGAGTCTGAGGCTCCCTGCCACTGTATTAATGTTGTGGAGTGTGTCAAATGTGTACTATGTCATTTCAATGATGTGTTGTGTTCTCTGTTTTATTTTAATAATGTTTTAATTTTTTTTAACTGCTTATTTGCGTGACGCAAAGTACAGCAATGCCAAGCTGTGCTCAGATATAGACAGATGACACCTGTTTGACATCTAAAATAGGAATTGGATGTAATCAATAATCATAATTGCATCTATTTGTATTTTTCAAGTATTTTTTTTTATTTCCATTTGCGAGGCGTGGTGCGAAGTGCAACCAAACCAAGTGGAGCTCATACATATGTATCCAACATCTGCCAGACATCTAAAACTAGAAACCGGTTGTAAAAAAATCATTTATTTAAAGTTTTGTTTATGTGTGTTTATGCATGTTTGCATGGTGCAGCACGGTGCTCAACAAAGCTTACACGTAGCTTAGTAGTATATGTGAAGGTATGCCAGTTTTCGTAATATCTAAATGGCTAAATGGGTAGAGTTACAGATATATGTTTAGTAGGTCCTGGGTTCAAACCCCTAGCAGGCAGAACATGTCTGTAATGTGCTGAACTATTTTTCTATAATGTAATTATACAATTGTAAAATAGCACTGCTGCACTCTGCTAAGCTCTGCTCAATCATGCTAAGCAATGCATAAACTTGTTAATGGCTGCTAGTGTTTGCACAGTGCTGCAATTCACTTAAATCACAGTTGTGTGAGTTTTCATGCCACTCAGCTCTGCTTAGCTGGTTTGCGTGTTGCTAAGTGATGTGATGCTGTTTTGAATCCTGGTCAATAAAGTGTAAGGGCAGTAAAAAAGCAGCCTATATTAAGCATAATAGGTGGGAATTCTACAGAATCCACTGGAGTTCAATCAACAGTTGGTATGGCTGGTAGTGTTGGGGATGGTGTGCACTTTCAGTGCAGTGATGGGGCATTCAGGAGTCTAGGGTCATGGTTGGGTTCCTTGTAAAAAATCATGATGATAGGCTGCTGCAAGGTGGTTTCTAGGGCTCAGAGTGTAAGGCAGAGGCGTGGAACTGGTTGGCCAGAGAGCTCACCTGTGTTACTGCTATTGCCCACACAGGTGAACAGTGTTGTCACCACCATGATGACTTGAAAAGGTAAAAGAGAGGTACCTTGGACACTTGGGTCCAAGAAGCGAGGGCAGGGAATACCTCACAAGTAAGTAAGCATGTTTTCTGTTGTCTTAAAATGAAAGCTGAATGTATACAAACCTGGTATGCATAATGTTGTGCTTCTCTCTCAACAGTTGGAGCTGAGAGGGCTTGCAATGTCGAGTCCTATGTCAGGCAACTGGCCAGGTTGGATCGTGAGTGTGTTGAGTATGGAGGTATTATGCTAAATGTAGTGCAATAAGCAAGAAAGAGTAAAGCATTTACTGCAATAAAGTATATACTATAAAGTCTGTAGTGCAATAAATGTGGAATTAGAGCTGTAGTGCAATAAATGTGGAATTGGAGTCACATTGCAGTAAATGTGGAATTAGAACTGTAGTGCAATAAATGAATAATAACAACTGTAGTTCAATAAAAACAAGAAATAATAACAATACCAGCAAGAGAAATGGTGTACAACACAATTGTCTTGTCATAACCATTGCAGTAGAGCTGCATGAATTGATTCTGTAATGTAAGGTTGCTGCAGTTAGGTATAACACTGTAATAGCTGTAGAATGCAAATCTAATGACTGCAAACTGTATTGCTTAACTCTTAGTACTGTGCAAGGCTGTCTCTAGGCCAATACCAGTCACATAATGCTCTGTCTGGCACAGGCTTCAGGTAATAAAGGTATATGGGTGAGGTAGCCCACTCCACTGCCAAATATTGTTTGTGAACTTCAAACCAATAACAATAATATGTATTCACTAGTATTGTTGAAAGTGAAATAAAGCTGTTGTAATATATGCAGTATGGTGGTATTCCATGCATGTGTGTTCTATTGTCACTGCAGTCTAGTATAACACTGTAACAGTACTAGAATGCTAGAGGAATATCCTGTAACTTGCATTGCATAATTCATAGTAAGTTTCCCGGTAATCTCCAGGCAAGTATGAGTCACCAAGTAGTCATCATTGAGTCAGTAGCTGAGTCTGTTAATTCTCTTGTACACAGTAAATTTTCCCACACACAGTGCTAGGTTCGAATCCAGTGCTATGTAGCGCAACATTTTTATTATCAGACATGTAATGCTCACATTTTCTCTCTCCCCAACAACACAAAAATGGTATGGGTGAGTTAGCCCATATTATGTGCAGATATTGTGTTTAGATCACACATAATTTGACACTTAATAGCAAGAATGTGTTCATCAGTATTGTTGATTCAGAAATAAAACTGTGTAATTCCAGTATGGCGGTATCTTTTGCATGTCTGTACTATGCGGCTGCAGTCAATTATTAACTTATTTGCAGATGCCCCTTGCAGTCACAGCTAGTGGGTTCTACTCCCATGCCTGCTAACTAAGCCATGATGGCTTTCTAGTTTAATTACTGTGTATGAACATGCCTCTCAAGTGTCACGATTTCTCATAATCTAATTAAAACTGATTAATCCTTCTGTCACATCTTACCAGATAAATTATTACATGGAATGCAATGTATTACCAAATCCATTTACAGAACACCCTGGTAGTTATATTAGTCCACATTATGTGAAATTATTCTGTGTAGTTCTGTACCTGCATTTGTAAGTGCTTGGTCCTTACTGTCCCATGCTATCAGCTTGAGAGGTATGTACATGCTACAACAGCTATAGGAGAAATGTAGTCACTATAATCACAACTGTCAGTACACAACTGAAGAAGTATATATGTTCAGTGTGGTCAGGGATATCATCTGCAATGTCACTAATGAAATGTTTTTTCTCTCTCTTCCCACCTCTTATCTTCATTTAATAATTATTGTAATGTATTATTATGAATTAATATTAAAATAATTTGTTTAACTATATTTTGGAAAATGTGGTTGATCATTGTTATGTTTTATTATGATTCAATATTAATATATTTTGTTAAACTAACCATTTTGTTGGCCTTATGGTTTACTTCATACTGGCATGCTGTTGCCATGCTGACTGTTATGTTACTTAATGCTGTGTTACACATAATATACATGAATATGTAGTTATATTAATAAATATGACATTACATTCTAGTAATACTAACAATGGTTTGGTTGTTACTAACCATAACTTATTGCTTTACCTCATTTACCACACCAAGTCAAGGTAGGGTGGTTCTGGATGATCCCCCTACCTTGCCTCAACTGGCTCTGGCACTGGGTCCCAGCATGTATGGGACCCAGACCATGGTGCTCCTTCTGTTGCTGCTGCACTACCTGCTGTGTTGGGTATTACCACCCCAGGGGACAGGACCCAGTCCCCCTGTGAGAGCAATGGCAGAGGGAGAGTAGCCACCCAGGATGAGTTATCAGCCCTGGTGCACAGGATAGTCCACCGTGGCTATGACTAACACCTGTACAGGATTGAGGGCATGCTGTCCACCCTGGTGGGGTAGCCATGCCCTGGTGCCCATCTGTCAGCACAAACACCATTGCAGCAGTGATGGAGCAGTGTTGACAGTCCCATGGGTGGGGACATGAGTCACTCTGCTGCTGTCTGGAAGCACATGGGACTCAGATTCCACAACACTCTCCCTGTCCAAGGTGTTCACCCCACTCATGTGTCACACTCTGCTCCTGTCTGCTGTCTTGTCTGTCTTGTCTGTTTGCAAATGCATCCACACCTACCCAACCTACCTCCCCCACAAATACCTATGTCTCTTCCCCAAAATTCCACTCTCACCTTAAAAAAATGGGCACCTGTCCCAAAGAAAAAAAAAAGATCATCCCATAAATAGCTCCCCATTCCGCATGTCTACTGGACACATGTATTTCTGTCCAATTGGCTTGACAAAGCAGTTATGTTGTCCTCACCCCTCTGTCTGGGGTTTGAGAATCCAAATTTATCTACAAATCTGTCAAAGTGCACAGTTGTTGCTGTACAAGAAATGGATAGCTATGGTTCTTTCCTACACCTATCCTGCTCATCCCTCTCTGCCTTTCAGTATGTTTTTCCCCATGCTTGCCCCCATTTTACCACTTTCCTATCTCCCCTTTTCTTTTCTTTATATTTTTTTAGTGCAGAGCTGTGGGATATGACACATTGCACAGATTTGCTAAGTTCAGCTAAATACAGCTATAATAAATATATGTGTTTCTAACATTGCAAGTCACATGCACAAAATAAACATCTCTGAGATGTTTCAACCCTGAACCCATCACACCTGCAGCACTCTGCATTAAGCTGCTATTGCACATCAACTCTTACTTAAAACAGGTGGTTTAAACAAAATGTAATGATTCCCAATTACAATCATTGGGCATGTTTCAGCAGAGCTGCACTCTGTGGTGCACTGCTCAAACTGGAATAAAAAGTAATGGAAAAAAATGCGAGTGTAGCTTGGATAGTGGTGTAATAGTACACCACTAGACAGCCAAAGACATAATAATGGATGTAATGGAGGCCTGTGATAGCAGGTAAATGTGCCCTTTTATCAGCATCGTGTAGAAAGTCACCTGCTAAGGCATTAATGGCAAAATACGTGTTCATCTGGGACTCTGGTGCAGAAATACATCCATATAAAGTCATGCACATACTGATGGCTGTAGGAAATGTCTGTCACAGCCTGTATGTGTGCACATATATCTTGCAAACACACCTGTTCTAGCAGTGACTCAATAGCTCAGTCTGTTAAATGACTTGCATACATTCCATTCTGTAACCCACAGTCCTGGGTTCAAATCCAGATTTGTGCTGCATTTCAATTACATTATTGTGAAGACAATGGATCTCTAAAACACTCTTTATCCACACAAAGGATTGCAAATTAAAAAATAGCTTTTCAGTGCATGAATTCACAGTCCTGCAGGTAGGGACACACCACATATCTGCATAACAGTACTATATGTCACCTAATACTCTGTTATTGACACAGTTGGCTAACATACGTACCACAAACAGATGCCTTAATTAAAGTGTAAAGGGTACCCTCACTCTGGCACTGCCTCTACAACAAGGCTGACACAGCTACACCTCCAGCTTGTTGTCCTCCAAAGCATTCACATAGCTCTATGTAAAGGTGTCTGCTACAGACCTACACTGTGCGACAATGCAGTCTCCTCACCCCAGTAGTGTCCATCTCAAAAGCTAAGAAAGGGGCCCAGGTCTACAAGAAGGCCTTTTATATTGCACACAGTGGTTGCATGTCATTGGCTAATGATAGTGCAATTCAGCTGTTTTGGCTGCAATTAGTATTTCAGAACCACAGACTGGTTTAGAGGCAATTACCTGCTGATGGGGAGCATGTTTAAAAGGCAGGCAGCTGGCAATGGGGAACCATTCTATATGAGACCTTACTCACAGATAGCATGCCAAACATTACTAGTAGCACATTTCAGCAGAGGAATACTGCACTCCACCAGGTATGTAACAGTTGTTTGTGTATAACAGGATGCAGATAGGAGGATATAGATATGGGGAATAGGGATTACAGCAGTAAGCCTGTCTTACACCTGTGATAATGAGATGTCATTGACACCCTGCTGTGTTACACTACAGGGGATGTACAACACTCCAAGACTGCATTGTCTTTTGTCATTGTGGCACACTGGTGTTGTTAGACTGTCCCTTCATAGTGGTTGTAATAGCGCACTGCTATTTGTCTGACACTGGTCTTGTGACATATTATTGGGTGGTTAGCCTTAACGGACACACCAATGTAGACTGGAGTTTTGAGTATATGATCATACAGCAGAATTTCTCATGGCACACAGAGAAATACTTCACTATTGTGGTTGGATCCACACATGTATGCTGTCACACTGTGGGGTATGATGTGTGAGCAAGTACTGGATAGTGCTGGTCATTTTGTCCTTGCTGTATCTGTACATAGTGGACATCCACATATCTGATCCTGTAATGAGTTCCCCTTCCATTGTCTTTCAGGAATAATGTACCACAGATGACACCCACCATTCTTGGATGCTGAGAATGAGCTAATCTTGTAAGGACTAAGACACCATCATGACATCCTGCTATCCTGCTATGTACGATGATGTTCTGTACCATAAGTATTTTTCATTGGTGGCTATAGTACTTTAAAGGGGTTCAGGCACCTAGGCAGTGAGACATTTCTCTGTGATACATTTGACTGGGACACATGGCCGAAGTAATATTCAGCTGCAGAGAAATATGGCTGTTTGCAAATTCCCAGTTGGGAAAGAGAAGAATGTGTTGTCATGCCCACAACTTCAATAACCAAATGCACAGGGGGAAAACAATGTCCATGGTCCCCAAGAGAACATGAGACAGCAGGCAATATGGCAGGCATCAGCAGCAGGCTGGCCAGAGGGCATGTCAGTGGCAGTAAAAATGCAGTGTACAATGGGCACTGCCTTTATAATCGGTGTGTGTGGACCACTACCCCCTTCACGGTGTCTAGGAAACACTACCTAAAACACATACTGGAGCATAAATGTGACTACAGTAGCCTGCAGGATTGCCTCCATGTTGTAGTACATTTCTACATGTTGTAGTTACATATGCATGTACTGCACACTGAGCACAGCACTCAATACTTCTTCTGTCCCCATGCATTTGGTTATTAAAGCTGTAGGCATGGCAGTGCGTGCTTCTCTTTGCCCAGAGAGAATTTGGAAACAGCTATATTTCACTGCAGCTCAATGTCACTTTAGCCATGTGTCCCCAGTCAAATGTACCACAGGGAAATGTCTCACTGCCTAGGCGTCTGAACCCACTTTAAAGCACTGTGCCTGACTGGTCCTGTCAAACTTTTACTCTGGTCCCATTAGTGAATGAATCTGTTGAGACCTCCCAAGAAATAAAAAACACTGAATTCCCTTGGGCAAAAGTGACCTCACAGAAAATTGATGTTTTCAGTATTTTGACCAGCAACTTACAATTATTTATACCACCTTTGAGTGCTTAGACTATGAATTTCAACATGCGTGAATAATGATTGTGATCCATAATTGATGATCGAACTCAATAACAATCAATACACATTATGGGATGAAAATGCACATAATGGCAAATCTCAATTCATGGGATGGGACTAATGAAGCAATTCCTGCCAAATCACCTCAAAACTGCTAGTATCAATAATTGTCGATTCCACTAGTTGAAGAAAGCTGCTGAGATTCAGAAAAAAAGAATTACTGAGTAATAGTTTCTGTTAAGCAAACAATATATTGTTGGATTGCAGTTCACAAAGTCAAGCTTACTGTGTATAAAGTACCTAGTGATTCAAAGAATCCTTATTCTATTTGCAGCTAATGGACTTACATGTAATCTTGAAAAATTTTCCTACCATACTGGGCCACTGGACAGAGTATTCTGAATCATAACTTAGACAGCTGGATGGGAGATCGTAAATTTACCCAGGGGGTGTCACCTATGTCCCTCTTAGATAAGGGCAGATGGTGCTAATAATAGACTCATACTGCAAATATAGACCATATAACTTAGTTAATAAAGGAGCAAGGGTTTAACATGGCTAATCTTATAAAGACCCTAGGGCCGATAGTCTAGTAACCTCCTATGAACCTATGGGCCTATGTTAAATGCCTTCCTCCACAAGCCAGAGTGCTTCAGACAGAAATTTGAACACATTTTACGGATCATTAAGCTTTCATTTTAAAGTTCAAAAATACACAGTAATTATAATTGAGAATGGTATGTTTTGGAGTAACATCACTAAAACAAGAAAACCCTTGAATGCAGAAAAAATATATACTTAGCCAGATGCAATGAAAACAAGGCCATGGTGTGTGACCATGATTATGCATCAAGCAATCAAGTAAAGACTATGGAGTTGTGTAGTCAATCAAAATGATGACTTTTAAGACAAGCATTTAAAGGCTTGGAATGGAGAGACGGAAAACATGTATGGGTCTTGGAGCTAATATGTCTGGGAACTTAGGGGAAAATAAAGTAGCAAACACTTACATAGATAAAAGCTTAGGTAATTCTAAGTTTGGAACATGTAAGTAATCTAAAAGTGTGTTTAACATATGAAATTGCTTGAAAGAGATATTTGGTATGTTAAAATTTAGGGGATGGAGCAGGGTGCAAGGAAATGCATTGGGGGTGGGGCTGAAAGTTGTTTTCAGAGGGGAGGATCATCACTGTTTTATTTTTAAGAAAAGCAGTCCATTAAACAGGGTAACCATAAACATAAAGTAGAGGAACAGCACTAAAAAATAAATGGATATGTGTGACAATCTCATAGTGAGAGCCCTAAAAAATCTGAATTATTTTGTTGGCGTGAAGACTTAAGTACCTACTTTAACTGCATGAATAACAGAAGTAAGCCAAAAATATTGTCAACAACTACAAAAGCAATCATACACAATTGATTATGAACTGTGAATAAATAACATTTATTCTTTAATACATTTTTGTTAAAGGAAGGTTTTGAGTAAGTAACTTTAGTTATCACTCTGCATCAGGCATATATGCAACCCAAAGTCACAAAGAAATGTGCAAAGGGCAGGACACAATCATCGTCACTTGCACAGGGTGGGGGGTGTACAGGAAGGCAATCCTGACACCAAAGAATTGTGTGTGTGTGTGTGTGTGTGTGTGTGTGTGTGTGTGTGTGTGTGTGTGTGTGTGTGTGTGTGTGTGTGTGTGTGTGTATGTGAACTGGTATGGGCAAGTATTTGTTGAATGTGTGTCTGTCTGCATCAACAGAAGCAAACACTGGCTATCACTACATCCTGGCATCTCCAACAGCTGTGAGCCATGCATAATAGAGTAGTCATTTAAGTGTCTTCACTGCTGACTACAATAACTATCTACAAGGAGTTGCACTGCTAGTTCCATGACCCTGGTTAGGATTTTGCATGCTGCCTGACTGTGACTTATGTCTGCTGGATGAGCAGTCATCACAACTGTATCCAGGGCCCCAACCACATAGCCCGCCATGTGTGGGTGTGCACACTGCAATCAATGATGGAGCAGTAGAAGTAGTGACACTACAGGGATGGAATCTTTCACACATGTGGCTAATGCTGGACTATGTAGCAACTCTACAGCTATATGGATGCTGTCCCTCTCCCAGTAAACGTTTCATTACAGGCACTGTCTTATCTGGTGTGTCATTCATCCTGTCCAAGGAGTCACCCACATGGTTCAGACAGTCCCACATGTTAGAATGCGCAATGTTTTAATACTCACTCTATCTCTTCTGAGGCCCTCATGGAACATGCCTGTGTCTCCATGATGGCCTTACACATACATTGTGGATCAGGGTAGACAGCAGGTTCCTCCAAGCACCACTAACAACTCTCCGGTGTAGCACTTTTCCCTCATGAGGGCTACAGGGAGAATCAACCAGTTCTGCAACTGGAGTAACAACACTACCCTGATCAACTGTGTCACAGTCAACCTGTCCTATGTCTAAGGTTTGTGTGTCATGGATATGGGTAGAAATACAGACTGTGTCCAAAATAGGGGCAGGAGATGTTGGAGGCACAACCTCAATGTCAGACTGACCCCCTGCACCCCCCAGACTGTGCTTCTTCATCTCTATCATCATCAGAGGCTACCAAAACACTGATACAAGGTGGCAAGACTTCCACAGTGCCAGAGGCAGTATTTGCTATGATAACTAGTAAGGAAAAAGAAAAGAAAAAGATAATAAACAACAATTAAACCTTTGTTATGTGAAATATATCTTACAAGGTAAAATATGGTAAGGCAATGAAATCAAATAACTTTTAATTTACATATACATCTACCTTTTGGATTTTAATAAGAATACAGGAGGTGTGCTTACCATTTACACTGGTCATGGAACAGCAGAGCCAGATGGCCCTACATATGGAAAAGAGAGATGAAACAGGGATAATAAGCATCATCAAGCAAATGACAGAAGAAACAGAAGAGAATCGCCATTACAGCCACAGAATAAGACACTTCTTATAGGAATTGTCACTCTTCACTGGACTACCCCCACCCACCCCATACTCCCCTCCTTCTCTCTCTGTCTGTGTCTCTTCTATCCCCCAGGTCTCGCATGATTATTTATTATAATAGCATGCCTGGATTTTCTGCAGTTCACATACTTGGGATGTCTTCCAGATCAGCCCCAACATCAAAGATTCTGTGTGAATCTTGTGCTGAGCTTTCAGGATCTCTGACCTTTGGTCAGTGGCGGATTGGTAGGAGGACCACACACCTGTAGCCATATGTTCATGGGCAACTGGAGCTGCACAAAGTCTCTCTGCTATAATCATGTCACTGGGTTTATGTCTTATTTTGGAATATGTACAGCTATGGCCTCCCATCACGTTCACATCATTAACTGCCTGCTCCTACATAAATTCACAGGAGGACTCATCACATCTGCCCGTCTCTAAGAGGAATGACCCATGGCCACATGGGGTTTTTAATGATGACATCATTCTTTGCATCCATGCATGGCAGTTTATGGGGTGCAGATGACTTGGGCACCATAGTCCTGTATCACAGGAAACATAATAGGAAACAAGAAATCTATAACTACAAAAACAAAAGATGATTAAACACAAAAAATATGATTGTATCTATTCATCATACACAAAATAAATAAAACATAAGGCTTCATATTAGTACATACAACTTAATACAGTTCCCGTCAACTGCAAAAGAAAGAAAGAACTTGATTAAAAATTTATAGCAGCACTAGCATTTCTGTCATTGTAGTTCCTTGCAGCATTAAAAAAATAAATGCACACCTTATGTAGGAAAAATGATTAACCCTTTTCAGTCTGATATGCAATTCCATGGAGGTCAGCCAGGCACACATCTGAAACCTAGCAAAATTGTCAGTTCTGCAAATTCCAGAACCCATAACCTTGGCAATAATTAATGCAACAGACCCTTGAACAAAGTGATCAGCTTTCAAGATTGAAAATTTCCATTAAACTGTAACATTAGGTAGAAAAGTACTGCATGGTCAAGAAATAACTGTGGTATACATGCCCTTACCAACATTTACTGAAAATAATTTAGACAGTACAGCAATACTTGCATTGTGAAATGTAAAGTTCAAATACATCAGTTTGTTCATATGACTGTATCCCTCTTTATTCATATGAATGTATCCCTTTTTCATACACAAAATACATGAAAAAGGGAAGGCTTCATATGAATATGTACACCTTAATAACAGATTCCCCCACCTCCCATAATGCAAAACAAAGAATGAAAAAGTTGGATAAAAGACTCATAGCAGGAAAAACATCTCTGTCACTCTGTAGTATACTACAGCATAAAAGATTATACACCCATCATGGAAGAATGTTTAGTACTTTTTTGTCTGATATCCACTTCCATAAAGGTCAGCCAGGTAGGCATCAGAAAGCCTTAATAAAATTGTCATTGCTGCTAATGCAAGAATCCATGACCTTGGTAATAATTAATAAAACAATCTTCTGAACAAAGTGATCAGCTTTCGCGATTGACAGTTCCCATTAAATTGTCATCATTACATAGAAAAATACTGCACAGTGAAGAAATAACTGTGGTATACATGCCCATGTCAACAGCTACTGAGAACAATGCAGACAGTACAGCAATACTTGTTTTGCAAAATGCAAACCATAAATAAGGTTTAAATATATAGATGTATTCATAACAGCAAGTAACATTTGTAGAAAGTCAGTTGATAAAGTAGACAACAGTTTGCAGTACTGAGTTCTCTGGATCCAGTCTCCTCTACTACAATACAAGTCAAATAGCTGCACAATTACTTTTATATACAGATTCAGCCCTTTCAGCACTGTTAATATGCAGGTGAGGTGTAAACTTATTAGCCTTCATGAATTCCACAATCTGCACAATGTGGGCATGGTGTAAGGACTTACAAAATTGTATGCACATGCCCTCCCTTGGCAAGGAAGTGCAATGAGAAGTGTCATGTGCTAAATGCTTGCAAGTGCAAATGATTAGTCTGGCTGCAGTATCAATCAAGGTGTGTCATGGAGAAAAGAATTACAAGAAATTTTGTGACAACCATTGAATGGCTTTGGAGATCAACATTCCTAACATTGATATGAATTGTTTCTGAGTAAAGTGTCTGCTTGTGAATACAATTATATCTGCAATTCCAAGGAAGTGCATTACCCATTGAAACATATATCACGTGGAAGATAAAGCCCATAGCAGTCTTGTTAAAGAAGCATAGGTATGGGAATGATGTTTACAAAATCAAGAGAAACAATGAGGTGCAGTGTTCACAATTTTTTATATTGTGTGAGGAAAGATTTATCTTCCCTGATGCCAACAACAGAGCTATGCACACATCTAACTGCAATGTGCATAGGATAAAGGTCAGGAATTGTTGCTGTTGCACCTGTTATGTCAGTGATACTATGTCACATACTAAGTATAGCTAACCTCTCTGTTATGTTCATAGTGTACATCGTGTGCGGCACATACTAATAAAACTCGGAACTGTATCTTGTAAATGCCCTGGTGTTCTGGAGTTCTAACCCACAGATGGCTTTTTTTGTATGAAAATAATGATGTTTAATGAGAAAATGCTTATGTTGAAATACAAAAAAGTTGAGAAAATATCAACAGTATATGTTTTAACTACTTGTTTTATAACGTTTCTCCTATTTTAGTACCTTGCTTGTATTCTTTTTTTTTTTTTTTGCTTCATAGTTTGAGTGCCATTTGCCATTGCACAGTCTGGATTGGCAGCAGTTCATAGCATTGAACTGCACTTCATGTCCTAAGAAAAAAAGGGAAAATTTTAATTTATGCAGCTTTATGTAGCACAAACAGGCCTAGCAGTGGTGTGCTGCCATCAGCAGTCTGGATAATACTCAGTGAAGACAATGCACTTACCAGGTAACTTTCACTTTCTCACAAGGTGTAAGTGTAGTGGTCTTGGTGAACAATTATAGCTGATGCAGGGTTCAAAGCCGATTAGCTGATAATTTTATACATGGTTATCTTGAATGCATATTTTGTGAGGGCATTGTGTGATTGTTTAAAAATCAGCTATTGCCAGTATTGATAACAACATGTGAGCTGTTTGTAAACTTTCACATTATTTGGCATTAGCTACAAGTCTGATAATATGTGACAGGCATTACATTTCTGATGTTACAAGGAGATGTGAGGTGGATGAATGTGTTACTTGAATGCACTTCTTGCTCAGTGCATTGCTAGGTAAACCCACTGACTGGATGCATTTTCCGCCTAACTTTTTTCTCTGTATTTTTTTCTTTAGTTCTAATGCCTTTTGCATTCACTCTTCACTTGGCATGATGCAAACTAGGTTCACTTCCTAAGGAAAACAGTGAATTAATTCAACATGTCATGTAACTTTACCTGCGACACAAGGTGTAAATACATGGAGGTAAAATAAATAAAATAGCTGATGCGGGCTTTGAATCCAAGGAAGTAAAAAATTTAAAGAGGGGGTCTGAATAGACACATTTTGCGATATCAATGTTTTGCTGTTTGAAAATCAACTGTTCCCAGTCTTGCTAACAGCATGTGAGCTGTTTTATGTCCCCTTAAACATTATTTGGCAGTTCATACATTCCTGATAATGTGTGCCAGAAAATAAAGTTCAGATGTGTCATGGAGATATGAGAAGGATCAAGGTGTCACTGTAATGCACTTTTTCCTCTGCTCATGCTAGGTATACCCTATGCTTGAATTAAGTCTTTCTTTCAGCTTATATTCTCTGTCATTTTTTTTCTAATGACTTTAGCATTTTCTCTCCACTCAGCAGTGAGCAAATAGTTCACTGTCCAAGGAAAGAAGTGAATAATTTAATATATGCTGTTTTACATAGAGCAAAAAGGCCTGGCAGAGGTGTGTGTCCATCAGCACTCTAAATAGCACCTAGTGAATAGATTTATCGTCTCAAGTAGTTTTCCTTGTGGCACATGATGTAAGTAGTGTGATCATAAAGACTAAAGCTAGCTGATGCAGGCTTTTAATCCAGTTGACAGATACTTTTACAGAGTGGATCAGAATGCGTCACCACATGTTGCTCAGGAAAGTAATAGTAAATGCACATCATTATCATGTCTGTTTTGTTGCAAGAAATGTATCACTACTGCTTACTGTAGAAGTCCAATATAATGTGGATAAATTATGTAAAACATGACACCAATGATAGTTAATGTAGAATGCACATACATAGCTATGATGTGCACAATATTTTTGTCATAATTATTGCGTTAACACATCATAACTATGGGTTTATAGCAGTATGTGTTACATAATATGCATGTAACCTAAACAACCATGTCTTTCTCAGTTATACAACTGCATGCCTCTGAGTTTATTTACAAACACAATCAATGAATCAATGTCTGTCACACAGAAATGCAGTCTCATGACTAACTAAAGTCACAGACAAGCAGACATGGGCATCTCTTAAGTATGTGTACAGTCAGTCTTAAATTAGTATATCTGTAATTAGCAATAAGCAAAATCACACATTTATAACCACCAAGCTAACCACAGGAAAGGTAAAAGCAGTTTCCATAAAAACAAAAACAATGGATGTAGTTAAAATACAAATTTAATTTATTGTAAAAGCACTACAATACTGAATAAAGTACCCATAAATAGTATGTTAATAAGTAAGTTTGTTTGTGGCATTTTTTTTTTCTCAAAACATTTTTTATTAAATATATAAATAACAAGACAGTTAGAAGTTTTATACATGAACAGTAGGTATAAATAAACATAGATGAGAAAACAATCCTTCAGGAGATTTAACATATTATTAAGTAATAAAGCAATACGCAATATGTACACTATATACAAGTTAGGCAACCTGAAAAAAAAAAAAAAAAAAAAAAAATTTTAACATTAACTATTTATTATATTTAAGACTTTTTCTAACACTAACTTTTTTAATGCTTTTTTTTTTTTGGACTTCTAACTAAGTGCCTTTGAGCATCAATATATGAAAAAGCCATTTTCTGGAAAGTAACCCAATTTAGTTTGGTTCGATCCAGCCAATTTTGTATTATGTAAAGTTTTAGTAATGAGCAAATTAAAATGATAACATGAATATCTAATTTTGAAAGTTGAATTAATGGAATATGAAGAATAGCAAGTTCCCAGGACAATGTAGACTTTTGGTACCCCATTTTCTGCAATCTGACTTTCAAAGAGGTCCATAATCTGTGAGAAAAATGACAATACCATAAGATATGTAGAAGGTCTGCTTGGGTGTGAGAACAACATGAACATGATGGGGATTTACTTGGGTTAAATTTATTTAATTTGTATGGGGTATAGTAGGCGTCATTATTAATCATTAATTGTGTATATGATAATTTTTAAAAGGGATAAATTCCTTTGTATATCTAATGGCCAAAAGTTTCTGAGACTCTGACAATTGGGAGTTATAACTTAACCAAACATTTGATAAAAGACAATTATGGTCCATTATTAAGCTATTGATTAACTTATAAGAGTTTGAGAGCATTTTATCTGATGAGGAAAGTATTTTGATAATCGTGTCATGGTTTTTCATTTGTAGTTCTATGTGGTCTAAACATAAAAACTTGTTTTTAATTATTACTCTTAGTTGACTAAGGATTGGTGAATAGTTCCAATTTACTTTCAAAATTTTACGCCAATCGGGTAAAGATAAGTCAAGATATTTCAAAACATCTCTAACTTTAAAATTTTTTATTAAAGGATATTTTGTTAAGTTAAAGGGTTTGTTGTCTATCATTATATTTGGGTTTAGATGAATTGGTTGAATAAGGTGAGAAATCTTTTCTAGATTACATAGTTTGAGTAAGGTTTGGAAGGCTCTAATCTTTTGTTTAATTACAGTAGACATATTATTAATAAATAAACTATCCAAAGAGATAAAAGGAATAGCTTCTGGATTTATATTTTTTGAAATGATGTAATTGTACCATAATTTTATCCATAAAGAATGATTTGTATAAGAAATATTCTTGAAATTAGATATGGTGAGAAGTTTATTAGATGAGACAATCAAATAATAGAGATATAGATTAGGAAGGCCTAAACCACCCTTGCCCTTCAAAATTGACAATCTGGAATAGGAAATTCTAACAGATTTAGGGAACCATAAAAATTTTGCCAAAGCTTTATTTACAGACTCAAAAAAAGATTTTGGAATTATCTGATCAGATGATGTGAACTGGTAAAGGAATTTAGGCAGAATGTTCATTTTAATTATGGCCGCCTTTGATAAAAGTGAAAGGTTTAGATGTTTCCATCTGTCCATATCAGATAATATTGAGTTCCATACTTTATTGATGTTATTTTGAAAAGAAGATTTATTATTGTGTTCTAAATTGATACCTAAATATTTTATACTATAAGTACACTGAAAATGATGATCTGAAAACAAAAATGATTTATGTGCTAAGTGATTTAAGGGAAATATATGAGTTTTAGAAGAATTTAAAAGATAATTCAAAACCAAAGAGAAGTAATCAATGGAGTTTGTTATTTTTCTATAATCAGATAATGGAGTTTGGAAGTAAATAACTAGATCATCAGCGAAAGCTGAAAAATGAATTTTGGTATTAAGAATTCTAGGGACATTATGAAAAGTATTTTGAATAATATACAACAACAAAGGTTCTAAATAAATGTTAAAAAGAAAGGGAGACAATGGGCAACCCTGTCTTGTTCCTCTGGTAATCTTTATAGGAGAAGAAAATTGACCATTAATGTAAAGTCTAGTAAACATATCTTTGTATAAAACTTTTAAAAAATTTATAAAGAATAAAGGAATATTGAAACATGACATAGTTTGAAAGAGAAAGTCCCAACAGACTCTGTCAAAGGCATTTGATGCATCAATGATCAGAGCATATATAGGGTTTGAATTTTTTTAATGAGATGAATGATAGACTCTAAGGACAGAGTATTATCCCAAGCATGTCTGATGGACATAAAACCTGATTGATCTAGGGAAATAATTGAGGGTAAAATCCGTTTCAATCTGTTAGCCAAAATAGATGATAAAATCTTAATATCTATGTTTATTAAAGAAATGGGTGTATAATTTATTGGGTCAGATTTTTCTTTATTATTTTTTAGAATTAGGATGGTTTTTGATGTATTCCAATGAATATCTGAGATATCGTTAACTCTTATATGATTATATACTTTGAGAAGAAAGGGAAGAATTACCAATTTGAAAGTTTTGAAAAATTCTGGAGTAAAACCATCTGGACCAGGAGATTTTCCCAATTTAAGATTATCAATTGAATCCGAGATTTCTTGTAATGATATAGGAGCAGAAAGTAATTTTTGTTGACTATCATTTAATTTAGGGAAATGTAGAGAATTTAAAAAGATTTTTAAGTGATTATCATTAACTGAATTAGAAGAACCTGAATATAAATCAGTATAGAGAGAAGTGAATAGCTGAATTATCTCTTCATCCGTGTTATATAATTTATTTTTATAAGATAAAGATGAGATTTTCGGTCTTTCAAAATTAACTTTAATAATTCTCGCTAATAATTTAGAAGGAACCTGGGCCCATTCTGAATATGAGGCAAGTAATTTTTGTTCAGCTAAAGAGAGATTATTTTGGTGAAGCAAAATTAAATCTTTCTGACAGTCGAGAATTTGTTTTTCTATAGTAGGGTCATGATTCAGTCTAAGATGATTTTTCAAGGAAAAAATTCTAGATTTTAAGAACTCCTCTTTCTTAAAGTATTGCTATTTGAAAAAAGCTGCTTTACTAATAAATAATCCTCTTAATCTCACTTTACATGCAGCCCATTGTATGTCATAAGGAATGTCTGATGACCCCAGGTTATTTTCCATTTCCTGTAATATTTCTGAACATTGTTTGCAAATATCTTCATTTAGCAGTAAATTATTATTTAAAGACCACTTATTAAAGTCAATTTTATTTTTAATATTAGAGTTTATGTTTAATTTTAGTGAGATTCTTGAATGGTCCGAAAAGAATCTAGGTTCAATGTTAAAATCCAAAATATATTTTGAGATATAATCAGAAATTAGAAAGAAATCCAATCTGGACCACGACGGTAACACTTGGAGTAATAAGTATAGATATCATTCTTATTTAAGACTTTAACATTGTGAAGTGGATCAATTAAATTATATTCCATCATCAAATCATTAAGGGCCATAGTAGATTGATAATTATAAGTAACAGTGGAACGGATCGATCAATTACTGGATTTATTACTGCGTTCCAGTCACCACCCACTATAATATGGTGGTCTTTATAGGATGTGAGAATATTATAAATTTTAAAATGAACAAATGTTGTGAATTACATGGGCCATATAAGTTTAAGACTAAAAGAGGTTTGTCCAGACCAACAACAGAAGTGGTAAATAAGCACCATCTCCCTCATTATCAAATTTCTCATCAATAATGTTCCCCATGAATTTTTGTTTAATGATTATAGCTACTCCTCTGGAATTAGATGAGTCACCTGAAGCTACTATCTTTTGATCCATTTTTTATTTCTCTCTTTATTCCAATCAAGACGCGGAATATGGGTCTCTTGAATAAAACAAATATTTGCCTGTGACTTAAAAATCAAATGAAATAATAATGACTTTTTGGCTTTGCCTTGAATACCTCTAACATTCCAAGAATCCAATATTATATCAACTGGCATATTCAAGGCATACAATCATTATTGATGCTATAAAGGTGAACTCAAAGTAAAAATCCAATAATACTTTAAAAAAGAAAAAAAAAAGAAAAAGCAGCATTTGAATATGCAATCGGGTCAACAAATATCATTTGCTGAAAAATAAAGAAAAAAAATTTTTCAAGAGCAATAAAATGTATATTAATATCCTTTATCCTAACTCTAGTGCCTACCCACCAATCACCCTGTGATAAAGGAAGATCAGAAGTGAATAAGATAGAAGTTGTAATTATAAATAATAATAACATCGGATTAATATAAAAATTGCTCAAAGGAAGCCTAACACAAATTAAAACCAGAGTAATACTACTAAAACTATATACAAGACTAACTAAATTCAAGATGTCCAACATACTCAATCCCTACTTGAAATACTAAGCTAAAAGCTCCTATTATTAAGTAAAAATTATAGTGATTAAATGCATTTCCTCAAGTATTTCAAAGAAGAAAAAAAATAGAATAAATTTTGATTAACTAAAACAATATGGCATAACAAGTATTCCAATTAAAACAGAACATATGTTAGGTAATGTAAATAAATATAAAGAAACCCATCTAATAACACTATCATATATGTAAACAAAGTGAGAAATCTAGGGATAGTTGTATCATATATAAGGTGATGTTTTAGATATACATATATATAAAAAAGCCATAAACATTGCTAAGCAGATAAAATCATGCACTATCCAATAAACACTCTTTAATGCTTAGTAACTTTTTCCCAGTAGTCAAATAGACAATAAGTGTGATAAAAAACTGAAATAACTATAGAATGAGCATTTAACTATAGTTCAAATAAAGCATAAACTGTCCTCCAAGCGACCATACTCTAAAAAACAATTCAATATAGATGTAAGCTAACTGTCTAAATAGCAGTAATATAGCATCTGCTCACAATGATATATTATAAATTGAATAGGTTTTGGCGCCATCTAATGTTCAAAGATAAATACAAATAAGAACTATTGGATAGTACCTTAAATTACAGTATGTACACTAGATTAAATGAATATTAATGTACTTTCATAAGAATTTAAATAAATTTTAGAATACTTATACTAATGGCTCTGATAAATTATATAGTTAAACTGTCCTTCTAAAATATAAAAGCAATACAGCAAACAGGATGTAAAAACACAGTGTTCATAAATATACTCATTATAACATCTAAATAGAACAAAAACAAGTAGGCTAAACTCAAAAAATCAAGGAGTTTAAATATAGACAGGTAAGTTTAGCTAATAACATTTAAATATATCCATTCCAAGCATTACATTTGTGGAAAGACTTTCTATAACAAAATCACCAACTGCAGTCCCCTAATCAAGCTTCTGAAAAAAAAATGCATGAATTTCTCAAATGAACAGGTGTACAGTGTAATACTTGTCTATTTAAACATTTTGGCATCTTTCAAGATAACATAAAAAACAACATTTTGTAGGAAAATATATGTTCTCTTCTTTACCCATTTTCTGGAATTGTAATAAATGAAACTAACCTGTTCATTTGTTTCAAGAACAATTTCCATCCTAATGCATGAAGGTAACTGCTCGCTTTGGAGCGAGAGAGACATGTATAGGATCGCTGAATGTAACGTGTGAGAAAGACATATTTAAACTTAAAAACATCCTTCGCTTATGAAGAGGAACACTGTAAATGATAGAAAGTCCTAATAAAACATTCCTGATGCTGAATACATGCTGAAAACAAGCGCAATTGTGTATGTGAAGCTGTCGTGCTTTCGCAAAAAATGATGACGTCACCATCCATCTCAGAGAGTCTGTAGTGGGTGCGCGATCATGTAGAACAGCAGCTGAAGCTATGAGCAGAAGATTTTTCCTTCAAGAGTCTCGAGAGGCGCGGTTTCTCCCTCCATAAATCTTATAACTGACACAGGGGACTGTAATTTAAAAGCTTTTAAAAAAAACTAGTATACTGCCTTCACACAAAGCAAGGAAATGAAAGAAACATAATTATTTGACTGTTTTTAGCACTTATAGTAAATCTATAAATCTGGAAAGCCTGTCATAGCACAATATTATTTAAAACTTATCAGAATTAAAACAAAATAAATTCAAAACAAGTTATTGAAGTGAAATAGGATTAGGTCATAACAGACATGTACATCCTATATTATAAATATTGTCTGAAAAATAACACTTTTGTATTCCATTGACAGTAACATATTATGATACAGTGTCAGGAAGCTTTTTAAATGTTTTAAGAAAAATGTCTTTAGCATCTTTGGGGTCTGAGCACACAAACCTTTTGTCATTAACTGTAAAAGACAAAGTATTTGGATAGGACATACGAAATCTTATCCCTCTTTTTATCAAGTCAGCACAATAGGGGCAAGTTTTTGTCTATTTAGTTTAATTTGAGAAGGAAGATCTTGGGAAAAAGATAGTTTGTGAGACTTCCATATGAACTGTTTTTAGTTTTAGCTGTTTCCAGGATCTGGAAAGTATCCTGAAAGTTTAATAACTTAGTATAAATAATCCTTGGTGTGGAAGAATCTTGCTTTGCACGTAATGCTCTATGTGCTCTCTCTACAATTATAGACTTTGAAGATGTTTCACAGTTTAACAATGTTTCAAAGATATTCTTAGTCACAGATAGCAAGTTTTTATTGTCATAAGATTCAGGCAAACCACGAATAATGATGTTATTTCTTGACTCCTGGCCTCCAAATCCAACAGTTTAGCTTGTATATCAGAAATAATCTTATCTTTAGACTTAAGGTCACTTTCCAATGAATCTGTTTTTAACTCTAAAGCTGAATTTCTGTTTTCAATCATATCCATTCTATCATTTATTTGCTTTAAAGTTTTACTAAAGTCAGCAAATTGTTCTGAAAAGTTTTGGATAGCACTTTGGATAGGCTTTAATGCTACTTTTAGTTCGTCTAAAAGGAAATTTGAATCATTTAAGTCTTTATTACTTACTTTGGAAGTTTCAGTAGGTTGTTTAGATGTCCTTAGTCTTTTGAACTGGAATCTTTTTCAGGAGAGAGCATTGAAGAAAATTTGGCCTTTGTAGGCTGAGTCTCCATGGAGTCGGATTTTGTAGCCATGCCCAGAGATGAACTGCAATTGACAGGATTTCAGGAACCAGGAATAGACTGGAGCAGCAGGTGTCCCAGCAGCAGAGAGAACAAAATTGTTCTGAGGTAAAATAAATCCCAGGATAAGAGGTCCAGAGTAAAAAATAATCCAAATTCGTAGTAAAAGATTTATAAAATCTTTTAGTAAAAAAAACTGAGGAAAAAGATTGGTATAAAGTTGTAAAAAAACCAAAAGTTAAATAGCTGTGAGGAGCTCAAGGAGTAGGGACTAAACTAGTCGGCAGCCATCTTGATCATTCTATAAATAGTATGTTAATAAGTAAGTTTGTTTGTGGCATTAACAATTAATCAGCAAGATTTAATATTTTAGCCTTTATTTTGATTTGGGTTCAATTCCCCAGATGGTACTACTCTGTCTTACTAGTGTTTAAATCCCAGCATGCCAATATATCTCAGGTCATATAATTTTTCATCAGACAAATCATGATTATAACTGACACCATAAGGCGTATCAGGGTTTAACATTAAAACATGTCTCAGAATTTTGAGCCTTGCACTTGGCCATATCTCACTGCCATTTTTAACATCTTCTGTGTTTCTTGATGTACCCATTGCCAGTGTGTTTGGCAAGATATTGCTGTTCTTCCAGTTATGCAAAAGGCTGTATATCTTTGCCCACAGACTGTTATATGAGACATCTTAATCGGGTACCAATTCATATTTCTGGCTTCATTGATGCAGACATGGATAGTTAAGGTAGAGATGGTGTGCCATTTAGAGCACAAAGATGGTGCATTGAAAAGTCCAGAATTTTCATGGCACTCCATGTTACGGGCTGGAGGATACTGCAGAGGGAATATACCAGGTCTCAATATAAGGCTGAGACCTAGAGTAGCTTGGCCAAGGTTGAATCCAGTGCAACTGGCATCTCACTCACTGGGGGGCAATGCCATTACCACTACAGTGACATGTACAGACAGAAGAGGGACCTCCTTAGCTGATGGGGAGGATGCACTTTGGAGTGAAAATACTCATCACTTGCATAACTATAATGACTTCTATCTTGTCTGTGATATGGCATTAATTATCTTGCCAGCCACTGCAATTATGCAATTATTCATTATGCTTTCATCTCTCTCTCTCTCTCTCTCTATATATATATATATATATATATATATATATATATATATATATATATCTTTGTGTGTGTGCGTGTGTGTGTGTGTGTGTGTATGTGTGTGTGTGTGTGTGTGTGTGTGTATGTGTGTGTGTGTGTGTGTGTATATATATATATATATATATATATATATATATATATATATATATATATATATATATCGTCGAAATTTCAATTCACCTAACTGTCATTTCGTCTAAACTTCATTACATTGACAAGCATTTTAGGTGGGGGGCTTCACCCCACACCCCCAACTATATATATCAACTCCAGGGTCGCACAACATTGGGGACGGGGGCAAATGCTTGTCGATGTAATGAAGTTTAGACGAAATGACAGTTAGGTGAATTGAAATTTCGACGATGTGATAGGGACCCATATATATATATATATATATATATATATATATATATATATATATATATATATATATATATATATATATATATATATAGGATATGTACTAATGCTCGGACGGCAGTTTCACCAAAAGTGAAATCGCCAATCATACATTTGCGAAAGTGCTTTTCCCCAAAAAAGCACTTTTGCAAAAGTATGATAAGATATAGGGAAAATCAGGGGGGAATGGCTGTTGTTGAGATCGTAGTACAGTGGGGATGAGGGAATATTCCCTTTTCCCCACTGTAGTGCGATCTTGGAGTGAGAATATAAAAGTAGGAGAGGTGTGGGGGCGCAGTGTAAACGTTAGTTATGTGTTTTTTGTTTTGTTTTGGGGTTTTTTGGTGTTCATTTTGGGGACTTTAGCGAAAGCGCTTTTTCAGGTAAAAGTGCTTTTGCTAAAATGTGTTCGGTGAATTTGGATTCAGACTATTGAACTGTTGTTCAATAGTCCTAGATCCATATTAGATATATATACATATATATAGTACTGCTGCAGCAGAAATTTGAGAAAATGGTGAAGTGCTTCAAGAGAGACTAACTCACCTCAGAGAGGCACAGAGTGAGTATGCATCTATGCTAATTACAAGGCACAGAAGTGTTCTCAGTTCATCACTGCATATCATCTTTGGCAGGACCACCTTAACTTTAATATCAAGCCTACATGGCTGCTGCAGTACCTCTTGGTTGTTCCATTTGGCAACGATTAATCGTGTGCAGGTTCAATACCCACAAACAGATTTTTTTTTTTTTTTTTTTTTTTTTACTGGATAATATTTATAGGATATTTTTATTTGAAAACTGCATGTCATTAACAATTCAGTATTTGTAAATGTAATTATAACCTCTTAGAGTAGATATCGGAAATGGAATAGTGAAGTACATGATTCTGTTACTCATAGCATACCATTGTGATTAATTGTAGGACACATTCATGCCTTTTCATCATATCTGGATGTGGTTGAGGTGTAGTTGTGTATTTCTCATATTTCTTTCTTTATTGAAATAATTAAATAATGTGATATGCCATTAATCTAATCCTGTCTTTATTTCTTCCCTCACCATTTATCTCTCATCTTTATCATTGTTATTCTTGATATTTCTAAACATACAAACTGGGGAGGTAGACCAGCTACTGAGGTTTGGCCCACCATACCTCGAATAATGGTTGGGGTGGCTTCACTACAGGTATCACAGACACCTAGTACATATGGGTCACAACCTGCCAGCATTGCCTCCGCAATTCCAGTCCTACCTGCTTCTCCTGCATCAGGTAGCTCAGCCCCAGCTGCTAGTGCAATGATACACCCAGGAGGAGGAGGAGGAGTAGTGAAGTGATGATTTTGTCACCTGTCAGGAGCTGACAGGGATGGTGAAGGGCACTATGGAAAACAGTATCAATGCCCAAATCTGCAGGGTTGAAAAGGTCCTTCACTGTGCTGTCAAAATGGTGGTGCAATGGTGCCAGCGGTTAACATCATCACCTCACAGCAAGAGGTTCTCTGGTTCAATTGGTTCAATTCTCAGCTGGGGTGCTTACTGTGCGGAGTTTGCATGTTCTCCCTGCATTCGCATGGGTTTCCATTGAGTGCTCCAGTTTCCTCCCACATTCTAAAGACTTGCATCTGGAGTGTTTCTTCCCAGGCTTCTGCTGAAAATAGGCTCTCTCCTAATCAGACTTTCCCAGTCAACAAATGTTAAATAAAATAATAAATGATGCCACATCTGGCAGTGACCCAGGCAACTGACATAGGAGACAGTGATGATAGTTCTCAGGGTGACCACTAGATTTTCACTGTTCTCAGTCTGGAGGTGGATGCAACTCGGAGGTTCTCTACCTATCCCTAATCATGGTGTCACCCAATGTTTTGTGTCCATCACATCCCTGTCTGTTTTGTATGTCCTGTATATGTGTGCTAGCTACTTAACCTGCCTTTCCTGTATGTGTGTGCATGCTACTTAACCTGTCTTTCCTGTATGTGTGTGCGCTTGCTACTTAACCTCCCTTTCCTACCTGATCATCTTGTTCCTAATTAACTTCCTCAACATTTCTCACTCTAAAAAAAAAAAATAAAAAAAATGGGCCCCAGTCTCACAAATAACACACCTCATACATAGCTCTTCAGTTCGCCACTTGATTTAGTCCAACTGGATATGCAACATTATTCTGTTGTTGTCACCCATTCCTGGTGTGGTGACTCTACAAACTCATGAAAATATGTGTACAATAATCATTTATAATGTGCGTGCACAATAATGCATTTATGCTGTGCGTGTACAATAATGTATTTATGCTGAGTGTGTACAATAATGTATTTATGCTGTGAAGAAGTGAATAGCTTTGTTGCTGTCCCACCAGCCTCCTGCAAATTTCTGTATTCTTTCCTGTGTCATACTCTCTGATTGCCACCCATTTTCACTATTGCCCTATCAATCCCTTGTTCACACATTAAATCTGATCAAAATATAGAATCACGCACAACACAAATGGCTAGAAGTGGCCCAAGGAAAGCCTTCACTTTTTGTCTTCTACATTTGTGTGAAGGTTGGCATCATGCAGCAATACTGGGTGATGTTGAATACCATTCAGCTTCCAATGACAAAAACTGAAGATTTTAATTTCAGCCACAGTAGTCCAGTCACCTTCTTGCAAATGTCGTTAAATCTGCTACACCATGTGAATGCAGAGTAAAGGCAAAATAACAGTGCTGCTGTGAAACAGTAAGAGCTCTTAGGCTGCTGGATGTAATAACCTAAATGTTCCTATGTGGCATGCTGTGATACTTCCGCTGCTAAATACTCCTGCGTTTGCATAGTGTCATGGGTTTGATGACAGATTAGGGTCAAATTATTATCTCATGGCATTTTATATCCAATCATGTAGTTAAATACAAATGTCTGTATTTTCTCTCCATTTAAAAAAAATCATTACAATACTTTTTGAATAGTGCAGTAAGATATCATCTGCAAAAACATTGCAGCCCCAATATGGAGATGTAGCAAGCCATTCTTATATTAATAATGTCTTAATGCTGGCTTTACTCTCCTACCCCTTCTTGATCCTTATAACAAGCACTTTATTGTACAGTGCATGAGATTGATACTGGGGAAATTAGTAACAGTTGTGTACCATGCAGATGGTCCTACAAGTCCCAGAAAAAGTAACTGTTGCTATTTCTCTCTCCATCTCTCTCTGTCTCACTGTGTTCATGCCTTCTGCTTCAGTAGGCTTTTACTGTCCTTCAATTGTGTTATTTAAAGTGTATGAAGTAATTGTTCTTTTGTAATGTGATGAGATAATGCTCAATCTATAGACAGATGTTTGCATACTTTCACAGGTTCTAATCCAGGCATTAGCTAGGTGTTACTGACTGTTTTAGTGCACTATTGTATGTGCAGCTATTGGCAACATATTGTTATGAACCATGATTATCCTGCTCCTGTCATAGGCTACTTGGCCCCTGCCTTCCTCTGTCCCTGTGTATTTACTGGCTTCTGTGTTATCAGTCTTTCTCCACTGCATTTCTCTAATGTCTGGAAGTGAGCACCAACTGAAACTGAGGCTAAATGGAAGTACACAGCTTATAACAAAATCTTGTAAGTTTTTGCTTTTGACTGCATTGCTGCTGTGCCCTTTGCTCTGCTGTATTTAGTTATGTTTAGCCACGTTAATCTGTTTTTGAGCAAGCTGAAGAGCTGAATGTACAGCTTACGGTTATAATGAGGGTAATGAAGAGTAATACATACGTTCCCCTTTTCTGCAATCTGTTGTCACAAGGGAACTGCGTGAAGTAGGAGTTCCTATGTGGTATGTGGTGCTTTTTTTGTTTGCAACACTCTCAAGGTTAAAATCCAGATGTATGCTAAACTATTTTTGAATGTTTTGTATAACTCCTGTGGGTATAAATGCTGGCTACACCTTTCCTTAACACACCATTATCCTGCTGTTATACTAATGTACTTGATCCCTATTGTGAAGCCTCTCTTGGACAGATCTTGCATGAATAATTATGCTAATAAAGCAAACAGTAACACAACACAAATATGGGCAGAAAGGTAACATGAACTAAAGTTTTAGTATGTCTGTATTGTGTATTCCTGCCGCCAAGTATCCTCATTTTCCCACCACTTCTATGTTCTTCAGAAAACCTCTTTGATTCACAACTGTTTCCATAAGTCATGTTTCCACCAGCAATAACATGCATGGTCCCTCATGAGTTTTATAATACACCTGTAGCATACATATGAGGATTAAATAACTGCAACTATCACAACAAATGTGTTAATCATGATACATGAAACATGATCATAGCACATATCTGTTCTGTATTTCATCAGATTCACACATGTTGTATGTGTATAATTCTTCTTTGCGTGAACTTCAGCTCAGAGCACCATACACAACTACTAATTCCAATTCTAAATTTGACACCTTAAGATTTGATCACACGTGTTTATACTTTGCCAAAGGCAGCACAATTGAGCTTAGCAGTGCTGCATTTCGAACAGAGACTAAAATAAATTTACAACAAATAACATAGAGTAAATAATGTCAGTGTGTGTATTGTTGTGTCTGTCACACCCATCACTTACTGTATATAAAATTGTATTTAGGCAATACATTTTGTCTGGCAGAGGATTTACCTATAGATTTGTATTACCCCCAGGCAATAAGCAATTTTGGAAACACAGTACTTACATAATGCTATCCAAATAGAACCACATCAAAGTAGTCATATGAGTTACCCTGTAGCGTTGGTTGTAGATACTGTGCTCTCTGGACTGTGTAAAGTACAGAGTGAGGAGATTTGAATTCAGCAATAATGGAGTACTGTTTGTGGGTGTTTGTCTATCATGCTGTGTAGAGAAAGCTTGTAATGCATGTGGTATGTGCAACTGTGTAGTGTTAATGTGCACATCAAGCGCCTTAATACATTTTTAGAAGAACATCAACATATGAAAGGTTGGTGATGTCATCCATTCAAATGTGCACTGTCACAAGGGTAAAATAACATTTCATATGGCCCATACAATTCAAACAGTGTTTTTTACCTGGTGATCTTAGTCTGTTCAAATCCAGATATTACTCCTTAGACTATGTACATGAAGGAAGCAATGCTGTCAGACAGCTATCTGCTGTGTACATGTATGGATGGGGATTACTATTACAATGATTTCTGCTACGTTTCACATAGAAATGCTTTATTTGATAATGAAGATACCATGGGATGACATTTGTCTTTCCCATGAGAACTATTAATGCTTTTCCTGTGGCATGAGGATATGAGACTATGTTATTGTGCCTTAGTAAGGCAGGTGTTCTAATCCATGAATAGCCACACCTTTATTGAATTATCACTTGTGACATAGGCTGATTTACATTTATACAAAAGTAATCAAACCGTATTAACAAACATTACACTACACATATATTGCTATATATCATATAACCTAAGCAACATTATATAAATTAATTCCTGCCCTTTTTTTAAGCAAGAAACATCTTTATTAAACCATCACTTACAGCATAAGCAATCATACATTTCTATAAATGAAAACAAATAACACTGATACAATCCTAGTTGCAAACATTTTACATCACAAACCATACTGACACACTCCCATTTGCAAACATTTTACATCACTTACAGTATAATCTACCCAATCATATTCAGTCAAACATTGCATAGCTTATTTATGTCCTGCCTTCTTTTAAACCTCATTCCTCACTGTGCATGACTGTCAATATCCCGTCACAGTGACAACCATATTATGCATCTTGTGTGTCTCGATGTACCTAGTAACAGGCAATATTGTGTAAGAAACACAAATATAGTGATACTGTTTTAAAGAAATGACTGGCACACATCTCTCTTGCAGCAAGAAAATGATGGCACGGCTTCAAAGACCAAAATATCTCACACGTGTAGCACAAGTGGCACAGTGGCACTTTCATTCTTTCTAATGTCATGTCACTTCTGTTGTCACGATATCAGGTGTTCAAAACCCACATTGGCTAATCGTAATCATTGCCTGCCCTAATGCTTTTGTGCATGTATGATATCCACAAGTGTTATAATGTGTACAATTATAGTAGAAGAAACTTTCCCCAGCATTTGTATCTCATACAAATTGCAACACAATCAGAGTCTTATGTAATCACTCTCATGTCACCTGCTCAGAGAAAGTACCTTCTAAGGAGACTACTAAATCAATGTACTGGCATCATCAGGCATGTACACGCACATCACTCCTTTGTCAGACTGTGCATTATAAACAAGAAATAGAAATCTCTCTTTCAAGTAGCATGACCAGATTACATCACCTGCTTCTGTTGTATTACTGTACCATCATCACAAAGATATTTGGTATCAGGGGATGTAGATTACTGTAGTTGAGAATACTGTGCTTATTTATCCCAGATGAAATCCTGTTGCATTGACTGTCCTTCCTTCTCAGTCTCTCCAATTGCAGAGAAACTCAAAGAGAACAGACTATAATGGTTCAGGAAGAAGGCAAGAGGAAACAAGGGCATCCAAAACCTCTGACAGAAACTCAGGACTGTCAGAAGCACTTGCTACTTCCAATCAAGTGATCATATGCCTTGCAGGATAAAGTTTTATATCCTTAATTTTCTTAGACTATGGTGCACCAGTAAATATTAACCATGACCATTAAGAATGTTGTGTACTAGTATGTTGTAGCTATAAGTTTTTTCAGATAAGCGTTAGCCTAATCTATTTCTAAGTCAGTCTTTTTCCTTTCATAAGAAGGGGAATAGAATTACTATCAATATTTTTTCTACATTTTTGTCCAATTTTGGCTTTTACAGTAGAGAACAGGTGGCCTTGTTTGTTTAAGGACATGTCCTTATCAACTTTTAGGAAAGATATAATCCACACTGCACCTTTATGAGTATCACTTTAACTTGGCCCCCATAGCCCTCCTGCAAGCCAAAAACATGGAGTTTGTTCTACATTCCCGTATATCACAATGAATTTTTTTCTTTCTTTCTTTTTTTATCTTTAGTTAAATGTTAACAAGTATCTGGGGAGGACAGGTGTTGAGGAAGGGAAGTCTGATTAAGAGGGCCAAATCTAGAATAAGAGGGACTGCAGCAAACTGGTACAGAGTGTCATGTGTAGAATGTGACAGAAAAATGCCAAAGAAGCTGAAATGTAGGGAGTACAAAACCGAGGTGCAACCAGTACTACTGTTTGGTACAGAAACCTGGGTAGTAAAGGCACAGCAGTTGGGGAATGGAGATGAAGTGCCTGACACAGGTGGTAGGATGCATGCTGTGGGACTGACAAAGAAATGAGGACATCAGAGCAGAAGCCAAAGTAGATCCAATTGCAGAAAACATCAAAGAGAACAGATTACAATAGTCCATGCACATATACAGGAAAGCAGAAGACAGTAAGGTGAAGCAGTTTTGAGGCAGACAAGAAGAAGGCAACCCAGCAAAGAAAGGATGGATTGTGTGAGAGAAGATCTGTGACAGTCAGGTATGACTGTCGAAAAAGGTAGGAGAGTGGCATTGAATCAACAGAGATAATGACAGTTGACATGACACCCTGACCCCATGTAGAAAATGAGGAATTCGGGGTTAATGGTGATGATGATGATTTAAAGATACCACGACTGCATATGTACAAGTCAGCAAGCAACTGTTTGCAATTAGCATGAGAAAAAATATATCTAATTAAAATTTTGGTTCCATGAAAAGGTTAACAGAATGACAACGTCTTGACACAACATATGGTAAATCACTGTATAATAATGTTACTGTGTTAAATCACACTGCCTGCTTTCAGATGGAAACATATTGTTATAAATAATAATTTTGTTTTACTTTTTTATTTTTATTTGTTTATTTCACATACATAACTGTTAATGCATAACCAACAGCAGGCTCAGCGTAGGTTGTAACAAAGAGCAAATCAATACAGAAAGAATGCAGAAAAGAATGATGAAATAATAGAACAATTAATGCATCATAAAACATAATATGATAAGTAGTTTTAAGGGCACAATAAATGATTGGAACATAGTAATAGACGTTGTATAGTTAGGAAGGGAACTTATAAAGGATGTAGGCTTAGGAAAGGCAGAGGTACTATATACATCAAAGTTAGGTAAGTAAGAGGTAAATGTTTAAATTCATTTCTGATTATTATGCTGCTGATCACCCCCTGCAAGAAAAAACAATAATGAGAACAAGACAATGGGGTTCAAATTATACCATATAAATGTCCACAGTTCAAGGTTATGCCATAATGCCTTTAGCAACCTCTTCCAGTCTTTAAGTGGACCGCAAAGATTCCTTGTCTGTTCTGATCTCTAGCTAAGGGGTATCAGGGTCTTTGTTCTCATTTATCATCAAAGGGTTCCATTTCATGAAGTTCCACTGTCCATTACTCAGAGCTGTGAGCCTTGGCTTGGTGCAGTTTAACTTCTTGTAAGTACATCTTCCCTGTACTTGTCCATATCCTTTGGCAGCAGGGAAAGTTGAAGCTTTCCAATGACCTGTGAAGGGCTTCCTGACAGCATGCAGTATAATCACAAATAGACTAAGCCCTATGAGACACTACGTAATCTTCTTGGGTTCAATTAAATAATGCTACTTCTGGTGTCAAGATGAATTCTGCCCTTTTTTCTGCAGCAGGTTTTCTCTACATCCATTAAGAATGACAAAAATTTGAACATTCCCAGGAAAATATATTGACTGATACCCTATACCTCATTTACATATCGTCAGTAATTTATTGAAGCATGGGTCAGTCTGAAAGGAGTCATAAAGCATTATACATTTTTAAGTGGGATTCTTTCAAGATTCATGTATTTTCCTTTTTGATGAATATCTACAGTACATGCCCCCAGCATAAGGTAATCCAGTAATTTTAATCAGCTTCTAGAGAATGTACTCAGAAGATCATATGTTGTAGAAATGTATCTGTCATGAAGAATACTGTATTTATTGAGGTACTGAATCAATGAGGACTGCTAGTCCTGGATTTCCAGTTCCTTCAACTTCCCAATAAATACCCTAAGAGCCTTCTTCTTCTTCTTTCAGCTTTTCCCGGTTAGGGGTCGCCACAGTGGATCACTGTCCACTCATGATTGGCAGTGGAGTTTTACAGTCTCGAGTTGCCAGCCCAGTGCCCAAACTTCCACAGAAGGCGTGCACACACACGCACTCAAGCCTAGGGCCAATTTAGAGTGTCCAATCCACCTACAGCATGTCTTTGGGATGTGGGAGGAAACTGGAGCACCTGGAGGAAACCCACGCGACCACAGGGAGGACATGCAGACTTCGCATAGAAGGCACTCCAGCCGAGTATCGAACCAGAGAACCTCTTGCTGTGAGGCAGCAATGCTAACCGCTGCACCACCGTGGCCGCCCAAAAGTACCCTAAGAGCCTATGGCAAATAATAACTAATTTGATTTCAGAAGAAAGCATTCTTTTCTATCAAAGTGTACCAAGAGCTCAAAGATACAAATACTCATCATTTTATCCTCCCACCTATTTGATAGGAAATGATGCCCATATCTAGAGTCTCTTATTCTACCAGTCAAAAATGATGGTCCAAAGGAAAATCAGTCTAAGGGTAGTTAAGGACATTCATTTATCTAGACCCACTACTGATGTAATAGCTAACTTGATAGCATGGTATTCAATGTTCATGTATTGGTATAAACTTACAGAGCAGAGTTTGTGCTGTAAGCTGTTGTCTTTAATTATCCAACTGGTTTGGGTTTCTAATATGACAGGAATAGACCACATTCCTAAGTCAGGGTATGATCAGTCTTCATGAAATTGGTATTGTTTATTTTAGCCAAAAGTGCTCTTAGTACCTGCATTTTGCCCAGAATTGCCTCCTTCTGTAATTCATAGACAGTTACATGTATTTATATAATATTTAAGTATGATTTTTTTTTATTTTTTTAATTTTTTGTCCTGTTGTTCCTTCAACAATTGGAACTGTCTGGTATCTTTTTTTTCCACATTGCTCTAATTTGTCCTTGCAACTACTGGTATTTTTTTGACCTTGTGCCTCTCTGTACATAAGACACTGTAATCACTGGGTGTAGCAATTTCAATGATCAATACTACTTTTGTCTTTTTTCATGGAGTACTCTAATTGGTTTTCTCACATCTATTTTTTAAACTGTTGGAAATGGGTGATCCCATGTGATATAAGCTTCATCATTCTCTATAATGCTTTGTGGTTCAAATTTCCAATGCTTTTCTGCTACTTTTGTATTATAATGTTCTCACAATCGCCAGTGTAACAGTCTTACAACATTCATATGATCATAGGAAGTTACTAGGCTAATGGCCCTAGGGACCTCACAAGCCTAGCCAGGTTTTGGCCTTATTTTAATGATCAGCACCTAATGCCTGTGCCCTAAAGGGACATAGGTGGAACCTCCAGGGTGACTTTATGGTTACCCATCCAATTGTCCACATTGCATTTGAAGAAGGCCAATGAGCTACTCTGTTTGATATAAAATGGGAGTCTGTTCCAAAGGTACGGTAACCTCTGGGAGACAAATCTGTCCCTCCAGCAGGTTCTATTAATGTCACACACCAGGTTAAGGTCTTTAAAGAGAGCAACCCATGTACCATTTGACTTGTGGATATGCAGAATTTCCAATAAAGTAGGGTCACAGACTGCCTTATATGCAAGGCAGAGATCACCTCTGAGTAGTCTGAAACAGAATAAAGTGGCAGAGATTTCAGATGGTCCTCATAGGACAGATGCTGAAGACCTTGAATTTTCCTTGTGGAGAACCTTTGTGGTTTCTCCAATTGCTGCAGGTGCTTTGAAAGGTACATACCAAAAGGGGCATTGTACTCAATTATTGGCCTGATGAGGAAAGAGTACAGGGAGGTTATAACTTATTTTATTTTCTCGAGGCAATGCCCTTACCTGTGACATGAGCAATATAGAATGCCTTTCTTACCCCTGTGGAGACATAATGATCAAAACTAAGACTGTTGTCAACCTGTGTGCCTAGGTCTCAAACCACTGAGTGCATACTCACGGTGTTGCTATTGGTGTGGTAGCTAGCAGGAACATCACTCTTACCAAAAGGGATGATAATACTTTTTTTTGCACTGAGTTTAAGGCCATGACTTTGGCACCAATCATTTGTTTGTGTAAGACACTCTTGTAAGATGTTGACATAATTTTGAGATTCTATGACTGCTCCCAGTTTGTAGTCATAGTTTTTGCTTGTATTTCAGAGAAATAGATTCCAAAAAGTAGAAGTCTCAGAACTGATCCCTGTGGAGCACCATTGGTTACAGGTCTGCTGTTGGAGGTGGATTCCCCTATTTTGACTATAAGTGTTCTATCAGTGAGCCAGTTAGTGATCCATTTGACGATGTAAGGCTTGATACCTAGCTGGGTGAGTTTGTCAATGATGCCTGAGTGGGGGATAGTGTCAAAAGCCTTGACTAAGTCTAGATAGGCCATATACACAGAATACCCCTCATCCAGGGCCTTGGTGACTGCCATTTTTGTGTCTTTCAGTATACAGACCCTCAGGCATGAGTGCATCACACCCAGCAACAAGATGTGTAACTGTTTCCAGTTCTGTTTTATAGAACCTGTATTTGTTTGTTTTTCTCACATTTTCAATTGGATTTGTAAACCAATGTGTACATAGTCCACTGTCCTGTAAGCTCAGTGCAACAGTCCTCATTAGCCAGCACTTATTCCCTTGCCATACTTATGCATGACCAGAGGTGCTCAGGTCCATCAAGATAAAACGAGTCTGCAAAATTTTTGACAGTGGTTTTGAGAGCATTTTCCACCATAGAATAGCTAGAAACATTACAGATTTCTTCTCTGTAATTAAATAGGACAGGGCTGCCTTGCCAACGTGATGCTATTTGTGTAATTATTTCTTATATTTTATTTCATTTATTTATTTGTCTAGTTGTTTATTTATGTATGTGTGTATGCATGAATGTATGTTTGTATTTATTTATTGCTATTACTATGGAATTTAAATATGCCCAGATAAATTAATAAACTGTCTTATTCTTCTCAGTCACCTAGACAATAGGTATATGGAATGGTAGAGCTGGAAACACAAAAAGAAGCTTGTGATGTAGCATCATTTTAATGGCCAATGATCTTTGGCTCCAATGGAAGAGTTTAAACTGCTTTCGTCCATTTAATAAACTATCTCTACTTTTCTGCACACTTGAGACATTAAGAACTATCATTTGCTATGAGTTTGCAGCTAAACCTATTTCCAGAAAATTCAAATCAGTTGAATCTCATCTAAAGATGTCTTTGTCAAAGGAGATATGATTTATCAAAATAGCATGCTAAAACTTCTTAATGGGTCTTGTAAACCCTATATTCAGATATCCTGCAGGATTCTTGCAATGCTTGCATAATTCTTGATATCATGTCCACTAGATTTTTTAACAGCATAACCAAGTTATCTGCAAAGAATTATGCTTCTCCTTTAAGGGGGCTTATTTCACTGTTGCAAGTAGAAACTATAACTGATTCCTCTCTAAGGCCCCAAGCAGTTATACTGCCACAATCAAAAAGACAGGAGCCAGAAGGAAGCCTTAACTTTTTTCAATGCAGATCCCAATTTGTTCAGAGAGGGAGGACCCATTTTATACTGGTACAGTAGCTCATAGAAACAACTCTTGCTCATAGTCAAGTTAAAGACTACATATTACTTAAGTTCTCCAATACCTAAAAAAAATGGAATCTTATCTAATTAAAAACTTTTGTGTGTCTAATAACAAGCCTACTAATTGCCTGGTGTCACTGTCCCAAAATTACATAATCTGGGAGGTCTGCTAGGTATGGTACCATGTAAGCCTGCAAGAGGTAAATTCAGCCTTGTCAATTTGAACAAGATCTTACAGGTAAAGTTTCAGCATTATTACCCATAATCCCATCAACTCTGTAAAACCATTGTTTAACAAAGTTATCACAATATAACTACCTTTAAGCTCTGGGTCTTTATAATTTTTTTTTTTATCAGAGTCAAAAGTGGTTGCATACATGATAGAGGACTTAATTTCTTATGATGGACACTAATACAAGCCTGCCACAGCAACCCTATTGCTTTCAGGAGAAATGGCTGATGTAGTTCCCCTGCTAAATTACCTAAAACCTTGGGGTATTTTGCACTGCCAGTGTTATTTAGAGAATTAACCTCTTTTGCCTTGCAGGAGGGTGTGGACATTAGGCAGGTCAATTTCATTGCCTGGGGATATGAATTCTAATCCTGCCAGTTATTGCACATCATGGACCTTACCAGCTGAAGCATGATAGCTAGAAATAGAACTGCACTGGGTCAGCAAAGCCTCAAGTCTCATATTTTATTTATATATTTAGTCCCATTACTGGGTGGACTAATAGGAGGGTCCCCACCTACATAGCCTGAGATACATGTATACCTGATGCAACGTTTGAATACTTCATGAAACATAATTGGTGTAGTATTACTTCAATTTGTTATAAATAGCTTGCTTCATTTTGACTTTTGACTTCTGCTACAACTCATGTGGTCTGCTGGACAGAGTACAGCATTTTCAAAGTCAAGTGTAAATGGCCTAAACTTACATATCATGACTACCAAAGAAAAGCAGCCCAAGTTCTGAGATAAGCATGTGAATAGAATTTATACATGTGACAGAGAAGATGGGCTTCTTATTGTCCTACTCTGTGAATCTCTATGAATGTATTTATTTATTTTATTTATTTAACATTTGTTTACCGGGAAGGTCTGACTGGACAATGGTCCTTTTTCAGTGGAGGCTCGGGGAGAAAAGTGCCATAATAAGACAATGTTTACCAAAGGAATGATCACATAGTACATCAAGATTATATCATATCAATTATATACAGTAAGAACACAAAACTTTCTGCATTTTATCTCCACGGCGAAGCAATATTATGGTAAGGGATTTACAGCAGTAGCTAGCTGAGCAACACTCCAAGAAGCAGTAGAAATATAATGAGAAAGGTGAGAGTGTGAAATTCTAAGGGGGAATAGGACAGTTGCAGAGTTTAGAGTTTATCAGTAATTGATCGTAAGTCAGGGGGCAAAGGTGTTCCAAAGCTTAGCTGTACTTGATGAATAGATTGACTGGCCAGCTATGTTGTTTACTTTGGTAATTGTTAACAGAGCCTTGTTACTTGAGCATAGATGGTGAGTGGTGCTATACGATTGGACTAGATTCTGAAGGGTGGAGATTTTTTCTGGTTGGTGTATAAAAGTGTGAAGAGTTAGAAGCTGGTTATTGGTAAATAAGTTAGGTCATTCAAGCCAGTTTAAGTGCTTGAGTGCTAAGCAATGCTGTTCTCTGTAGTTGAGGTCTGTAACAAATTTGGCTATTTTATTGTAGCAGCATTCCAATTTTGTGAGGTTACCCTTTTTTAGATTGTTAAAAATGGATGAGTCATATAGTAGAGTGGATATTAGATGAGTACTTGCAAGGGTAGCTTTAGTACTATCTGTTACTGTTTGCGTCAGTAAAGACTACCAATTTTTTTATTAACTTTTTTGATGGTTTGGGCTATATGTAGGTCAAATCTGAGTGACCAGTTGATAGTAGCACCTAACAGTTTAGTATGAGGTACTGGAGTAATAATGGTGAGGTTAGCAGATGATATAGAGAAAGGACGTGGAAGGTATGGTGGTTTTCCTGGGAATAAGTTTTGTCTTGTTTGAATTTAGGATGAATTGGGATTCGGGTAATCATGTTTCCACTTCTGAGAATGCCTCTTGGGTTATTAACTGTAACTGTTGAAGAGAGGATGCAGCACATATTAAGTTAGAGTCATCTGCATATTGGACAAGGGATGCTTGTCTGGTGGCAGTACATATTTTGTTGGTGAAGAGAGTAAATAGAAGTGGTCTAAGGATGGATCCCTGTGATATGCCCAGATTAATGAGAAGCAGAGGAGCTATATTGTACTGCCATAGTACTGCTTGTTTCCATCCTGTAAGATAAGCTTTGAACCAGTTGACAGTGGAGCAACTAAGGTTAAATTCTGTTAGAGTGTTTAGAAGTTTGTAGTGAGAGCCTGTGTCAAATGCCTTTGACATGTCAAGGAAAGTAGAGGAGACTATAAGACCACCATTCCTATAATGGTTGATTGTGTCAGTAAAGGATAAAATGGCAGTGGAGGTGCTGTGGTAGGGGTGAAAGCCATGATGTGACTTGGAAAGGAAGTTATTGTTGAGAAGATGAGACATCATTTGAGTATGAATGCATCTTTTGAGGATTTTAAAGAGAGGGGACTGGATAGCAATGGGTCTAAAATTGTAAAGTTATGTGGAGCTTCCCCCTTTATTTAGAGGAATGAAGTGGGATATCTTCCAGATTGATGGGATTTGTTGTTCAGTTATACATCTATTCATTAGGGTACACAATGGCTTCTGCTGCTATTTTTAGGAATTCTGCAATGAGTTTATTAGCTTTGAGAATGGTGGATTTAAGTTTTAGTAGGTGTTTTTTATAACATTAACTGGAACTGGATGAAAAGAGAAGGTCTTTTTGCTAGAGGCTGGTTTAAGAGTATCTAGGGGAATGTTGGTAGAATCTTTCCTGAGAGCTAATATAGATTTTGTAAGGTATTTGCTGAATAGGGTTTCAATGGGCATAATTTGTCAAGGGTTGTAGGGGATGGTGTACTGATATTGCCAAGGTGGAGGATTTTATTGAAAGCAGCCCAGAACTTTGTGGGGTTGTTTTGGTGTTGAATTTGTGTGCTATGTTAGAAATTTATTTTTGTCATTTTTTTTTTTCTTGGCTAAGTTTCTAAGTTGTTGGTAGGCTTGTTTTGTTTTCTGGAATTTATCTTTTTGCCAAGTGTGCCATGCTTTATCCCACTGTTTCAGAAGAGATTTAGTATCTTTGGATAGCCATGCTGCATAGTTTGATTTAGTCCTAATGGTCCTAGTTGGTACTAATTCATCAAGAATGTTTAAAAAGTTGAGTTGAAATATTCTCTGGCTTTGCTGAGTGGGAAATGTTTTAGTGGTTGTCAGTCTCAGCAGTTTAGTGTGGATATGAGAGTTTAGGGGCAGAAATTATTTTGAAATCTAATAGTGAGGTATCTAGTATGTTTTTCTGGGTGTGTTTTTCTTCTAAGAAGAAATGTAATACGATGGTTGTTTAGGCTGCCTGGGAGATAGCCTGCCTGTAGTGAGGGATTGGGCCTATTGGTGAGTGTCCAATCAAGAATGGATTCTCTTTGTGCATGTTCATCTATCCTTGTGGGTGAATGTATAATTTGTGTGAAGCCATGAAGGCTGATATGGATAGTTGGGAATCTACTGCTGCAGGATGCCCAGTCAATATCGGGGTCCCCCATGATGATAGTTTCTTGTGGTAGGGCTGTGGAAGCCCAGTGGAGAATGTGCTGTAGTGTATATGTGTTATCTCCAGGGGGGTATGTAAATGCCAAGTAGGTTAAGATATTTATGTGTGTTGATCTTCAGTTTACCTGGTATAATTTCAGCTTTGCCTAAGTTAGGAGTGGTAGGATGAATGTATTCTAGACTCAGATGTTTTTTGTAGAGAATGGCTATGCCGCCTCCTTTTTTGTTCTTTCTGTCTACCCTATGTATGTTATAGCCAGGGGGTGCTACCTCATCACCATTAATGTCAGTTTTAAGCCAGGTTTCAGTAAGTAGGACTATGTCAGGTGAGTAGTGGGTTAGAGTAGCATGGAGTTCATGGGATTTGTTTAAGATAGTTCTAATACTTAGGTTTAAGAAAAATAGATCTGATTTGTGGTGGGGTAAGTTGGAAATACTTTGTTAGTTTAGAGTTGGGTGAGAGTGGATTGCAATTATAGTAGGGCCAAGGTTAGGGTGAATATCTCTGCTTAGTGTTAGATTTTTTTGCTAAATCAGCTATTGATTTGAGAAATCTTTTTATAATGTCTATTATACTTTAAGAAAATAGTTGTATAGAGCCGCGGTGGTGCAGCGGTTAGTGTTGTCAACTCACAGCAAGAGGTTCTCCCATTCGATTCTTGGCTGGAGCACCTTCTGTGTGGAGTCTGCATGTCCTCCCCATGGTTGAGTGATGTTTAAAGACTTGCAGGTAGGTGCATGCTGGCAACTCAGCACCATAAAAATCCACTGCCATTCATAAGCGGACCGGAGTTCCAATGTGATGACCCCTAACCGGGAAAAGCTGAAAAACATTACTTTGTTATACTTTAAGAAAATAGTTGTGTGTTTGGGATGACATGCTGTTGTATGGTAATGGTGTTTTATGTTTGAGACATTTGTCTATAATGGAGAAATAATAAAATGGTTAGATGTTGCTTGGACAGGATAGATCATGGTAGTCTTAAAATGGTCAGAGTGACATAGAAATGCCTGATGATAGAAGGTGAGGCTAGGTATGAGGGATAGAAGAAGGCTAGATACAGTAAGATATGCTAACATTTTTGGATGATTGGGCTAAGTAAGTGTTGGTAGGGAGAGAAATGAATTAGTGTGAGATAGGGGGTGTGGGGGAGGTTAAGTGGGTGGGTAATTGGTCTCACAGTAAAGAGGTGGGTTTATAGATTGGTTGATAACTGTGATTGGTGGAGGTTAATGAGGGGTGTGGCTAATGAGTTATAAATGTATTTGATATGGGTGTGTGTGGGAATAGGGGTAGGGTAGGGAAGCAGAGTGAGCATGAGCATAGAGAGGGTGAAACAGAGCAGGCAGTACCCTGGATTGCAATTGTCAGTGAGAGAAACAATCAGTAACTAAAGCTATGGATCCTGCGAGTCCTGCAAGCTAGGTAGCTAGCCAGTAAAAATATCAAAGAGCAGGCTAAAAATGACAATATTTACAGGGTTTGCAGGTCAAGCATTTTCTGATTTAATTTATATGGGTGTTAGAGTACTATGCATTTAGACCTTTTTTCTTCTAGTTGTAGTTAGCATAAGATAATACCATTTGAGGGGGATTTTGTATCTAATACAAATGTAATGGGCCTATTAGTACAGAACTGGAGAGATGGGGCCAAGATTGGGGGGGATACAAACGGTGTTCCTGTGATGTGTTGCAGTTAGTAAGAAACAGGTGCTTGATATTATATGTAAAAAACACATACAATGTACTTACGTAACAATAGATGTTGCATATACCCATGGATAGCATTTACTTCCTAGGCCCCAAATTTCTTTTCAGTTAGGGGGTTGTAGGATGTAAATGTTCTGTGCAGTTTGAGTGCTTGCGATCTATGAAGAGGGAGAGAGATGGGAGGTTAAGTTGGTTTGGGAAAACAGGATAAGTACATGCAGACCTGAAGCTCAAAGAGAAGCTGTGCAGAGTGATCAGTAGGATAAGGAATAGAACATAAAGATGGGAGATAGGAGAACAGAAATTAAAGTAGATTGCAAGGAGGGAGGTTCATAGGTAGGTACTAGGCTATCGACCCTGGGGCCTATACAAGCGCAGCCAAAAAGGTACCCTGGCTTTTGCCACCCAAGAAAATTATTTTCTTGTGCAACTGTCGAGCAGAGCCACAGAGGTGATCCCTGGGGTGAATTTCCTATTTCCCATCCAATCATCAAAATTTTTCTTGAAGAGTGCTAATGAGGAGCTCTGTTTGATATGGATAGGTAGTTTATTCCAGCGTATGGGAAGTCTCTGGGACAGGAATCTATCCCTCCGGCATGGTCTGTTTATTGTGGTGACAAGGTTTAGGTCCCTAGAGTTTGTAGCTCAGAGGGATTGGGATTTATTTAAGTGGAGCATGTCCAACAGCTCTGGGTTTGACATAGCTTTGTATGTTAGACAGAGATCACCTCTGATTAGGCGATATGCAACGGAGTAAAGCTGGAGTTTTTTGAGATGGTCTGCATAGGGCATCTGTTTGAGGCCAGTAATCCTCTTTGTGAGGTATTTCTGTGGCCTTTCCAGTTGTTGTAGATGTCTTGTGAGGTACATACCAAAAGGGGCGTTGTACTCTATAATGGGTCTAATGAGTGATGAGTAGAGGGGAACAATGACCTATTTTTTTCTGGATGAGAAACCTTTTGTGATGAGGTGTGCCACGTAGAAGGACTTCCTGATGACTGTGGCGATGTTATTATCAAAGGAGAGGCTACTGTACATTTGTGTCCCAAGGTCTCTTATCTCACGTTCAGTGTTAAGTGTACTACCACCTATGTTGTAGTTCATGGGTACAGAATTTTTACCAAAGGGGATGACAATGCACTTTTTGGCATTGAGCTTGAGGCCATGGCTTTGACACCAGGCATCTGTCTCAGTGAGGCCCTTTTTTAGGATGTCCACACCGTTAGGAGTTTCGATTATGGCTCCCAGTTTGCAGTTATCTGCAAACTTCGTTTGCCTGTACTTCAGAGAAGTAGATACCAAACAGGAAAGGACACAGGATTGAACCCTGTGGTACTCCACTTGTCACTGGTCTGAAGTCGGATTTGGAGTCTGCTACTTTCACAGTGTGGGATCTGTCAGTGAGCCAGTTGGCAACCTATCTTGTGACATAGGGATTTATACTTAGTTTAGTGAGTTTATCTATAATTTCAGAGTAGGGGATGGTGTCAAAAGCTATGGCAAGATCTAGATAGGCTGTGTGAACCACCTTACTCTTGTCTATGGCTTTGGTGACTGCTTCAAAGAAGTCTATCAGGTTTAGGAGACATGATCTGCCTTTTACAAACCCAAACTGGGTGGGGTCCAGAGTTTGGAGATTACCAGTGTCTTTATTTATAAGTTCCATGATGATACGTTCCATGGCCTTGCAGACCAGGCTCATTAGGCTAATGGCGGTAGTTCCCGGGATCCGTGGTGGCTCCCCCCTTGTGGAGTGGGATAACTGTCGCTGTGCACCATTCAGCAGGCACAAAGCCTGAGGTGAGGCTATGATTGTACATGGTACTTAGGTGGGGTGCCAGTTTGTTCTGTAGTTCGTGTAGAACGGAGCCTGGGATGTTGTCTGATCCCATGGTTGCTGTGTTCTTGGCTTTGGAGAGTGTGTTTTTTTACCTGTGCAGCCATGATTACAGGAACTTTGCATTCTTCCGGTATAGAGATGGGGTCTTTAGGGGGTGAAAGGGGGGTAAAGTTAGCACTCAACCTATCTGCCAGGATGTTGGCAATATCAGTTGGGTCTGTATATTTAGTGCCATTGTGCTGTAACTCAGAGCAGATCTGAGTGTTGCCATTGAGATTCTTGACATAGCTATAGAATGCTTTGTGGTTGTCTTTGGAATCAGTGGCGATTTTGTTTTCATAACTAGCTTTGGAGGATTTTATCAGGGATCACAGCTTCTTACTGAGGCTGACCAGGGAACTCCTCGACTCATGGGATTTTACTCTGTTTTGCAACAGTTTCTTCCTTCTGTTGTACATTTTGTTTATGGCAGGGGACCACCAGATTGGCTTCCTTTTTTGGAGGATAGTGTCTTGATTCTGTTTGGGATACCACGATCCATGCACTCATGTAAGTGCTTATAAAGTGCAATTGTATAGGATTCAGTAGTCGTAACTGTATTGTCCATCTGCATGGGTGTCATGAAGTTCGCCACTTCTGTCTTAAGAAGCATGAAGTTGGCTTTGGAGAAATGTTTTACTATGGTTTCCTTAATGGGGGATGGGGGCAGGATGTGGGCATCTAGGATAATTAGCTTATGGTCAGATCGGACCAATGAGGCGTTGACTTCAGGTGTGGAACACCAGTCACTCATGTTGGTAATGACTAGATCTAGGATATTGTTGCCCCTGGTGGGGGTGTGGATCAGTTGATCCAGGGCATTGGAGTTTATGAATTCCAGAAAGCGTTGAGTAAAGGAGTTGGTACATGAGTAGTTTTCCCAGTTAATGGTGGGGTAGTTGAAATCGCCCATTATTAGGGTGTTTGGTTGAACTCTAATATTTTCCAGTACATCAAGAAAAGAGGAGTGGGAATCCTGGGGCATGATGGGTGATCTGTAGCAAGCTACAATTTGGATTGCAGTTTTTCCCAGAGTTAATTGCACTTGGATAACCTTGGCTGCATTATGCTGAGCAACTAGTCTGGAGGTGTGGATACCCTTAATGAATATGGACACACCTCCACCTTTCATGTTCTGGTCCAGGTTACATGGCCGGAAAGTGTGGTATGAGTTATAGCCTGGTAGTGCAGGGGTGCTCTCTGGAGCCTTGAACCAGGTCTCAGTCACTGCACAGATATCGTTGTTCTCCATTTTAAGGAGTGCCTCGAGTGAGTGCATTTTGAGATTTAGACTTCTAGCATTGAGAAGCATCACCCTCAGTTTTTGCTTGCCTGTTCCTGTTACGGTGGTGAATTTGACATTTGAACCTTGCCTAAAAAAGGCACTATAGGGGCGGCAAGAACCTTAGCCAGTATCCGGAATCCCAGGTGTGACAGGTGCAGGCCATCTCTGGCAAAGTATCGTGGTCTGTCGACCATGTCATCCCAGGCAGACAGATACTGGATCCCTTTAGAATGGCACCAGAAGCTTATCCAATTGTTGAAGTCAATCATTTTGTCCTTGTACTGCGGCATCATTCTAGGTGAGGGCAGAATGCTACTCAGGGCTAGGGTCATACCTGCCTGGGCTACAAGATCAGAGAGCTCTTCCATGTCTCTTTTCATGTAGTCCAGGGAGGTACATCTCAGGTCATTCACACCAACATGGACAATGACAGAGTCATATCTGTACTTGTTGTGGAGTGACCTGAGTGTGTGGGTTATGTGACGGATCCTGGCACCGACAGGCAGCTGACAGTAACCTTCTCCTTGTTTAGCCTGGTGAGTGGGACATCAGTGTGCCTGACTATAGAGTCACCTATGACTAGTGTGTTGGGTACATTGTTTTGCCTTACTGGCTGTGGTTGAGTGGCACACTGAGTCTGCAGGCTATGTGTCATTTGGGTTGTGTTGGGGGATGGAGGTTGCTAGCGTTTCTGCTTTGGACTTCTCTGTTGCTTAGACAGATTATTATTTAGAGCCTTCATGAATGTTTTTGTGTTACTATGTTTGGATTTTGGTAGTGTAGATTTAGTGAGACTATGTGATGAGTGTGGTGTGATGCAAGTGTTTACCTTCTCCTCTTGACTGTCAAGTTCACTCTTGATTGGATAGAGCTTTACCTCCAGTTTCGCTAGATAAGTGCATCTCTCACAGGTTGTAGTGCTGGGTGGTAGGAGGGGAGGGTTGTCTGTGTACATGAGGCAATTTCTACATTGCCTCAAGATGCCCAGATTCATCAGATAGACAGAAGAGAACAATGGGAGCTGACCCTTGGACATGCCTGAATAAAAAACTATTTTCCCTCTAGATAAGTGAGGAAAGTGAGTACAAGAGCTGTTCTTCTCTAAGCAAGTGAGGAAAGTAAGTACCAAAACTGTTTTCCTCTAGGTAATGAGGAAGGTTGAGTGCTGTAGTAATTTGTAGGTTATTTAGTGCTTAGAAGTTCTGAACAAGTGCTGATTACGACAAGCAAATTCAAGTGCTAAAACTAAGAATCTGTGTCTGGACTAAACTAGTTACAGGAAAGAGGGGAAAAGTGCAAATGCGAGCTTTTAAATCAGAAAGTTGAGAGAGATGGAAAAACTGCCCAAATGGCCAATAACTACAGTTTCTGGGCCAGAACCACTCTTTATATTCCATTGATAAGCTAGAAGGCTTCCCTCCAACACAGAAAGCTTAGTGGGGCTCAAAAGCTTACATACAGTCCTGGATACAGCAAATCTGAATCTGGACTACACTAGTTACAGGAAAGGTATTTATACATATATGTATATATATATATATATATATATATATATATATATATATATATATATATATATATATATATATATATATATATATATGTATATATATATATATATATATATATATGTATATATATATATATATATATATATATATATATATATATACAGAAAAGTAGCTAAAACACTAGTAAAAACAATTCAAATGCAGTGCAAGCTAGCACACTTGAGTATGTAGCAATGTTAGACCAAACAGTTTAAAAAATGCAATTAAATTAAAAATGACTAAAAACAAGTGCAGAAGGTGTCTATTAGGTAGAATGAGGTAAAGAGATGGGACTGGGGGGAGTGTCCCAGATCAACTCTACAATGTGGGCGGGCAACTGCAAAAGCCTCCAAATTTAAACAACAAGACAGGAATAGGGAGGGTGGGTATGGGAAAACCAACACCTTTGGGAGGTAAGAAAAATAGATGGGGGAAGAGACACACAGTTAGAAAACAGATAGGCACTTGAAAGACACTGCTCTAGATAGCCCCAAATTATCAGGTAACAAAATTGTTTAGTTACACATGTGTAAATGCAGTCTAACAATTAAAAAAGGGGTTAGTGGTTTCAGTGAATGGCCAGTGAGGTAAGACTCAGCCAACATAAATATCTGCATGAAGTCAATGTGAGGTACAGTGCACATTCCAAGCTTTCTTAACAGATGTTACAAAATGAGGCTACATATTACTGTCTAAGCAGTAAATGCAAAGTAGAGAAAGGATACGAACTGTTGCTCAACTACTATTCTATGCTGTCCTTGGGGATACAGGCAATCACTAAACATGAGCCCTGGTCACTTTCATAACAGGAAGTATAAAAAGAAATAAGCTACAGGTTATTGTTCACTTGGATTTGTAATTAAAATACATAAATACATGGAATGAGATATCGATCAATTAAGGACTACACAATCCACATAGCTAACATTGTCCCTTATACAATCCCCCTAGCTGCAAGAGATTAGCATTCACCATCTGCTGAAAAAAATAAATAGGCATATGCTGTAAAGTGTTATTTAACGGGGCTACAACATTACTTACATGAAAGGCATATTAATACCGAAAATAAACTTACTTACTGGGACATCTGCACACACATCTCCGGTAGCTGCTACAGCGGTTTACAAAGATGGTGTGGAAACACTGGGTTTGCATTTTAAAGTCACAAGGCATCATGGGAGATAGTGAATGTGAGTGACGTACTTGGCCACAGTAAGAGTTACTAATGGGGTAGAGAACCCTGGATTTCAATTGTCAGCAAGAGAAAAAAAACAGTAACTAAAGCTACAGACTGTGAGTCCTGCAAGGTAGGTAGCTAGTCAATGAAGATATCAACTAAAAAAAAAAAACGAAAAACAAAAAAAAAAAAAGCAATCCTTACTGGGTTTGCAGGTCAAGTGCTTTTTGATTTAGTTTATATGGGTGTTAGAGCAATATGCGTTTATACTTTTTTTCCTGTAGTTGCAATTAGGTTAAAAGTAACACCGTTTGTGGGGGCTTTTGTATCTAACACAAATGTAATGGGCCTTGTGGTACAGAATTGGAGAGAAAGGCCAGGATGGGTGGGGGGTACAAACTGTGTTCCGGTGATGTGTTGTGGTTAGTAAGAAACAGGTACTTGATATTATATCTAAAAAACACATACAATGTACTTAGATAGTAATAGATGTTGCAGATGCTCGCTGATAGATTTTACTTCCTAAACTGCAAAATTCTTTTCAAACAGTCAGGGGCTTGTAGGATGTAAAATTTGTCTGTCGTTTGGTTGTTTGTGACAAAGTACTTATGTGGCAATAGATGTTGCAGATGCCTGCAGATAGCGTTTACTTCCTAGGCTGCAAAATTCTTTTCAGTCAGGGAGTTGCAGGATGTAAAAGTTGCGTGCAGTTTGGTTGCTTGTGACCTTTCCCCTCACAGCAGTCTATGGCACTTCCCATTTTTTTTTATATTTCTGTGTCTACGTACTAGTGCATGGAACAGGGTATCTCTGTACACTACAAAGAATGACTGGGTTGCTGATCATAACTTGAAATTATGCTTCACTCTTGAGGTGAATTTCTTGACATTCATGTCCATAATACTCAGCAGTGGCTTGCTGCAGTTATATTACATTGTGATACTGCATCAGACTTCTCCCAAGATGATTATCTATTTTTGAAATGACCCCTCAAAGACCTACCGAGTACCCATGCAACAAAACACGGTCATCATCCCTAATAAATAATTTAATGCACAATAACACATAATAATAATGAATGTCTAGAATCAATACCATAGTTTCCTATGAATGTGTGGAGAGTCCTGTATTATTGTATAAAAAAGGAACATATTATTTCCAGCGTGAAAGCACATTGAAACATCTATGGCTAACCAAGTATTATGATGACTCTAAGTGAGGTACTAGTATTGAATATTCTGTGGATACTTGTACCCAAAATGGGCTTGCCAGAACCAATACTTAGTGTACCAACCATGGCCTAAAGCTGAACGCCAAAAAAGTAGTGTAGTTGCCTTTGAGAAACATGATTATCCTATTGATTATTGCATAAATTGACTCTGCATAAGACTAACAGACATTAGAGATCGAGTCAACTTTGTTAACAACGAACCATTATTTGATCATCACATATCAGTTGTAATTAGGAAATCCTTGTACCTTGCTCAGTTAATCACCAAATGTATATCCTCCATGTCCAATGATATCATTACCTCTCTCTGTTCTTTCCTCATCGAGCCAGTCATGGAATATAATGCACTGTTTGGAACATACAAATGCAAACACTTCACCTAACTGAAAAGTTCACAATATTGTATAAGTAAAAAAGTCAAAAGTCAACGTTCCCCCTAGCTACCCAGAAAGACTAAAACCCTTTTACTTTTCTTTGTCTTGTATTGGTCCTACTTGATGTTCTCTGCCTCAAATTATGGGCTGTGAAAGATCCTGTCTTACTATATCTCTTCCACCTCAGAAATACTTGTAATGCACAAAAATAAATAAATAAATAAATAAACAAGACTTCTCAGAGAGTTAGGTTCCTAACCCAAAGTATCCTCTGCCTATGGAACAAGTTCCCCTTCTATGTCAAACAATGTAACCTTTCTTCAATTTCTGCCTTAGATGGCTACCCCCAAATTTGCTCCTAGAGTAAGCCGTGTGGTCTTCATTAAATGGGTAGCAAATCCATCTGATAAATTCTTTGGTTTATATAGTTTTGCTCTATATGACCCCGACCTATAAGCAATACCCATCTCCTGAGGAGGTCCCAGCATAGGAAGATCAATATTTACCCATGATGATGAGTGAGTTGAGTATGGACAAAGCTCTCTGTGGAGGGCAGATGTATTTGGGTCTTGGTCTTCTGTCACATTTAACCAATCTGTATGCATAAAAGTGCTATTATGAAAGAAGTATTTGGTAAATTTTCTACTATGTCCTGTATCTCTGGCCATTAAATCTACCATAATTCATCTCTGAAATGTTTTTTTTTTCCCACATACTTGGCACATGCAGAAATTACTTGGGGTTATTCTGCACTTGTTTCTTCGGGTGAGGACCTAAAAACTTAACCCCACTTACCACATGACTCCTAACATGATCTCACTTATATCAGGGTAACTATATGCCTTCTTTAATTCTAGTGTGTAATAAAATAAAGCTGAATATGGTAAACATCCCATGTAACATGCTTACTATGCTTGATAGAGCAATCATTTGATTATGGTCAGTAAATTTCACCATGAAAAATAATTGTCCATTTATAGCTAGGATACCAACTCTCTTTTGTCTTTTAGGCTTAATGAGGCTACAATACATTCATTCCCAAGTCTCAGTAATTTAAAGTGCTCTATGGAAGGTGAATGCATTTTCTGCATAAGCAGAGTGATGAAAGAATGATGTGCCAGCCACTTTTACTTTTTTATAGGACTATAAAGCCACTAATATCTAACACAGATTTATCACTGGCCCCCATTGTTTTAACCATAGTAGCAGTCAAGGTGTTTATGGAATAATAATTATTTAAATAAACCTTTTGCAGTAAAATGTTCTTATTTTCCATGGCAGACTTGCCAGATTTTATTGCTAAATCAGTTCTTCAGTACAGCTGATAAAGTGTTGGTGCATAGCCAAGGAGAAATTTGGTTTGCAGTTGTGACTCCAGCAGATGTACCACAGAACTCTGCTCTTGGATGTGATCTATATTATCCAATATAGCCTTTTTATTTCATTTATTTGCGATGTGATAGATGCTCAGAAGTTATACATGGAGACTGGTAGTGAGTCAATGAAAGCTATTAGAATTATGAGTTGCCCAAAGTGTCTTCATGGAATCTGTTGCATCATATTGGAAATGACTTAGATACTGGCAAAGCCGGCATGCAGCTTGAGGTGTTTTTGCAGCTTTTTTACTAAATTCTGATCAGTTCTTACTTTTCACATAAACTTCTTGGAGGACATTCAAAAGAATATATATCAGTATGAAAACAAATCAATTACTTTATACAGACTAAATTTAATTCCAACTTTTGCCTTAATGCACTCACTGTAATGCATCCTCTGTACAGGAACTGGAAGCCACGAGAACTTATATATTTGTAAAAAAAAGCTGGTGGGATAAGTGAAAGAAGAAAAACACATAGCTTGATGTTTTTGGGTCCTGCACCTATCCATACTAACGTGGGTGTATATCATTTTATATCAGTGAAAGAAGAAGCTAGAATAAATAAGAGTTGGCTAGAAATACAGTGGAAATATTTAAAAAGTAGTAGAAAGGTAAGAAAGATTAACCAAAGTAGATGGCTTTATAATGAAGGGATTTATCAGCTTTTTGTGAACAGAAGAGAAAAATCTTGTTGAATGGTGAAGTCTGGAATTTTTGAAGACATTTGGTCAATTAGAAAAAAAGAAAAACTTCCAGAAGAGGGATAAAGTTGAAAATAGTCTTTTACTTGATGTCAAGGTATCACAAGGACATAGAAGTGTGTGGACGTGCCCTTCTTGGCATAGCTAAGAACAAAAGATATAGGGGCATTCCCAAAGAAGAAAAGAACTACTGACCCTAATTTTAAGATAGGAAAGATGAAATGTTTGATGAAGATTATCTGATTGAGTGTAATCTTCTTAATACTGCTTGCCCAAACAGAATACTGCCCAACGACATTTTTATACTGTATGCTGCACTGTAAGATTGATCTACATTTGACTACTGTCTTCCCTACCAGACTGTTTTTCATTTCCATTTGGTTGTGCATCTGTGGCATAAGTGTATTTAAGTAAGTGAATAAAGGGAGCTAACACAGCCTCATGTCAGTGGAGATTAAAGTTACCCAAATGGGGGATTCAGGAGGGGTCTTGTTCTCTTCAGAAATGGTGTTTCAGTTGCTATACCTGCATGTTGTTGGGCTAGTTTTTGACATTTGTTTCTTCTATTTTTCTAAACTAGGAATAGTCTAGTTGGCAGGATGTATGATTGTTTATCATACAGAATCTATAAAGAAGAGAAGCAGCCTCACCGAGCACAGGAAAGAGGCATTCTGCTATGCACATTTGTTATGATGAATTTTCTTATTATTAAAAAGCACTACATTCTGTGAAGAGATTTATCAGGCTTTTGGGAAGAAAAGAAAAGACTGTATATTAAAATATTGTATATATTGTATAAGAAAAATTATAAAAGAAAAGAAAGTGTGATAAGAGACCTTGAGACACAGGTGGACAGTAGTCTCTCCTTTGATAATCACATTGCCACAGGAGTCAGGAAATCCTTCTACGAGGCACACCTCATCACAAAGGTTTCTCATCCAGGAAAAAAGAGGTCATTGTTCCCCTCTACTTGTCACTCATTAGACCCATTATAGAGTACAATCCCCTTTTTGGTATCTACCTCACAAGACATTTATAACAATTGGAAAGTCCCCAGAAATACCTCACAAAGAGGATTACCAGTCTCAAATAGATGCCCTATGCAGACCGTCTCACAAAACTGCAGCTTTACTCCATTGCATATCACCTACTCAGAGGCGATCTCTGCCTAACATACAAAGCTATGTCAAACCCAGAGCTTTTGGACATGCTCCACTTAAAAAAATCCCAATCCCTCTGAGCTACACACTCTAGGGACCTAAACCTTGTCACCACAATAAACAGAACATGCTGGAGGGATAGATTCCTGTCCCAGAGACTTTCCATACCCTGGAACAAACTACCTATCTATATCAAACAAGAAAAATCTTGATGACTGGATGGGAGATAGGAAATTTACCCCAGGGATCACTTCTGTGGCTCTGCTCGACAGGGACACAGGAAAATAATTTTCTTGTGTGGCGAAAGCCAGGGTACCTTTTGGCTAGGCTTATATAGGCCCTAGGGCCAATAGCCTAGTACCTACCTATGAACCAATGAACCTATATGTTCTTGGGTAGTGAATTATGGGATTTTTTAAAAAATTGTAAGCATATTAGAAATGTCCAGCAGATGGAATACTAAGATAGAGAACTGTTAAAGAGAGAGAGATAATAATTGTGTCTCAAGGTGTCAGAAGGTAAAGGAAATTTTAGAATATATTTTCTTTGCCTGTTCAAGAGTTAAACCTGAATGTAAACAAATATCTATTCATACCTTACATCCCCTTACTCTCCTTTCTTCACTCAGTTCCTGTTTCTATCAATGTCTCTTTCCTGGCTTTCTCTCTAAATATACCATTAGCCTGCTTTTCTCTCGCTTCATATTGCAATTCCTGTTTGTACTATACTAACTTACCTTTAATTTCTATATAAACTAGCTAATATTTCTCTATTAAATAACTGTCATATAAATTGCATCTGTTCTTAACCAATGTATTAAAAAAAATAAAAAATGAGCAATAGATATGTTTCACTAGTTTAATAAAACAAACAAAACAGTACAATGCTTTCTGTTTTCCCCTTCATCAGTTTATACAATTGCATTTTAAAAAAGCTTTTAGGTTCATACTAAGCTAACTGCCCTTGGGGGCCATTTAACACCTAGCCGATTATCCCATGTGGGGATCAAACCTTGCACCTTATGTCTGTAATGTAAACACCTTAACCATTATGCCATCCTCCCACACACAACACAGCCAGCCAACTACAGATAGAAAACAATAAAACAATTAATTAATTAGTGTAACTTCATTTGTTTCATTTGTAAAACAGGTTTCAGGCTTACTACCCCAGTGTTACAAAGGAAACAAATGTTGATTCCAAAGGTGCTGTAAAATTGCTTGAAGTACATCTAAAGGAACTAAATAAGACCAAAATCTTTTCTGGTTAATGTAGTACGTATTAAATAGAAACATCTGACTATGCTAGATTAAATGAATTGCATATTTCTTAACTATTATTTAAAACTATTCAGTGATCCATTTAAAAAAAAAACTACATATGTTTCTGGACTTTTTTATTCTTCATTATAATTAATGAAAGTGATTGCCAGTAGTGATATGTAGCCAGCTTTTCCAGATCTGTTTATGTTTCAAACAGAATTTGCCAAATATGCATCCTGTAATAACAAATGAACAGCATGAAGCGCAGTCAGATACTAGTAAAATACTCCCCATAAGAATGAAAGGGTACACATTCCCCATAACTAAGAGAGGGTATACACTTTATCTAACAAAGGGAGGGTGAACCTTATCAGCTGCCGTCAACTGTCTTGCAAAAGAACAGATGATTTTTTGGGGTCCCCTACCTTATCCTATAGCCTTCGTACCCAGTGCCATACATCCACACCAGGCATTCCAGGTACTCCAATCCCCCCAGACTTTTTCCAGTTTCATTGGGACCAGTCGAAGGTCATAGTTGGGATATTGACATTTTACATTCCACCAGGAGGGGGTTCTGTTACATCTTACTTATCAGTCACACCTCACCCTCCCCTGAGCCGCTCAGTTTCATCTGGGGGGCAGGCATGCAATGGGGACATGATGACAAATCGCTTCAACTCTACAGCAGGTGAGTTGATGTCCCACACTAAGCCTTCTTTGTACTATGCCCCCTACATCATATGCCCTCAGCCTCTACCAGAGATGCTGTGGGAACATGATCTCTTAATGATGGACTGACTGACTGATAGGCAGAGACAGGGCTCTAGTGGTCGTTAGCCTAGTATGCACCTATGAGCCCATGAACATCCTCAAGACCACCCTGCCCTGCAATGGTAGTGTCCATTGGTCACCTGCTGCTCCATCAGTTGCTCAAGCCAGTAGTCAAACCCAGGTCAGCTGGACCATATCAAGGCATCATCCCTTTATACCACCAGAGCAGCTGCAATCAGTGGTGCTGATATATATAAACCATCAGACCAGCATTTTCAAGACTGTAGGGGACTGACATAAGTATAGCTGTTAGAAAGTAAATATAATGATTCTTAGTGGTATGCAATTTACTGTTGTATCCTGGCAAAACTGTATTCTTTTATTATGTTTGCATATCTCTGAGTGCCTCATTCAATACTCTCATTATAGTAGCAGGAGTTTGTTACTTTAAAGGAAGACAAAAATACAGGGAAATTAGATCTGCAATGAATAGTGCCTACATGAGAATAAATACCACAAGCAATGCTTTGCATTAACTTTAAGTGTTATACTATGGTGAGTTAGATAATACTTGACATCATAGTATGCCTTAATGGGTGTGCTGTTACTAGAAAAGGAAAAACTAGCGCTTGCAAATGTATGACACAATCTGGGCTGGGTGTTACAAAAAAAAGGTTTAAGTGGCTTTAAAATAATGGATGGTATCATAAGGGAGTGAAGGATTATTTATAATAATAGTTTACAATAGAGAGATTTTAGATACATGTACAACTGTAATTGTTTTTAAATTATATCTATTATTGCTTAAATATCTTTTGTAGTAATAAGATAGTTATTTTTTTAATTATTTAATTTAATTGAGCTGATCCATGTTAAAACCACCATAGGTAAAACCCAATACCACTTCCTTGCAAGTTATAGGTCCCCCTCTATGACCCAGGAAACCCATACCATGTATTTAAACTTATTAGAAACACTAACCGTTCAACCTAGTACCATATTCATGGATGACTTTAATTACCCCACCATTAACTTGGAATCCTATATGCCATCAAACATACATGCACAGAGATTTCTGAATTTTGTAAACGCAAACTCCTTGGACCAGATAGTCAATACACCAACCAAGAGTGCAACCATACTGGATCTGGTCCTCACTAATATGGGAGAGTGCTGCACACCCCCTACTGTAAAGCCTTCCATGCTAAGATCAGACCACAAAATGGTCTCCTTTGAAGTAAAAATAAAACCTGAACCCCAAGCTAAATCGGGAATATTCAGGAACTATTCTAAGGCTAACCTCCTGCTATTAAGTGAGAACCTGGCAACATTTCAAGCCCATATTAACCCTGAGAACACTTCTGCCTATGCAGAATTGTTCACAGAAACCCTGTACAAGCATGTTAATAGCTGTATAGAGGCAGCTCTACCCACCAGGAAGAAGCACAGAACTATCTAAAAAAACAAGCCACCATGGTGGAATCACAAAATTAATAGGATGTATAACAGGAGGAAGAAACTCAAGGCAAAAATTAGTGTGCAGCAGCAGCACCCAGCAGGGTAAAAGCACTCTCATCAAACTAAACAAACAACACAGAGGACAAATAAAGTCTACCAAAGCAAAATTTGAGGTAAGTTTGGCCTCCCAGGCCAAGGACAACCACAAGGCATTCTTTGGGCATGTCGGCAACCTCAAAGGCAATACACAATTGTGTGCAGAGCTCATTGTAAATGGAGCCACCTATACTGAACCAGAAGTTATAGCAAACCTCCTGGCTGATGAATTCAGCTCCAACTTTACTCCTCTCTCCCCCTCAACCTTCCCTCAGGAAATATCATCAAATATAACTCCCCCTACTATCACTAGGGAACAGGTCCTTAATGCTCTCTCTAACATCAAGAACACTGCATCAATGAGCCGAGACAATATCCCAGGATGCCTTCTAAATAGCATGAAACATGGCATATCAGAGCCTCTGGAATTACTATTTAACTGTAGCCTCCAAACAGGCTTCATGCGTCATGAATGGAGAAAGGCAACAGTCATCCCTCTGCACAAAGGTGGGCCATCTAAAGAGCCTGGAAACTACAGACCCATAAGTCTCACTAGTCTTAAGTGTAAAGCCATGGAATGAATTATAACGGAGATGATCAATAGAGATATAGTCAACCTCCAGACAATGGACCCAACCCAGTTTGGTTTTGTCAAGGGCAGATCATGCCTACTCAACCCGGTGGACTTCTTTGAGAAGGTCACCAAAGCAATAGATGAGAGCAAAGTCATTCACATGGCCTACCTTGACCTGGCCAAGGCATTTGACATAAACCCCACTTAGGCATTGTTGACAAACTCAAGAGGTTAGGTACAAACCCGTATGTCACCTAGTAGATAGCCAGCTGGCTCAGAGACAGGACCCAGAAGTTAGAATTGGGGAATCCACCTCTACAAAGAGGCCAGTCACAAGTGGAGTCCCTCAAGGTCCTGGGACCTCTCCTTTTTGGCATTTACATGTCAGAGGTCAATGCCAGTATCAGTGGTCTCTGGCTGACTAAATTTGCAGATGATTGCAAATTAGGAGCTGTCATTGAATCTCACACTGACACAAATGTTCTCCAGGATGGGCTGACACAGACAAACAACTGGTGTCGGAGTCATGGACTAAAACTAAATGCCAAGAAATGCATAATAGTATCCTTTGGGAAGTCATCCATCCCTGGTAACTATCATTTGACAACACACCCCTTAGAGTTGACCCAGTAGTCAGGGACTTAGGGACACACATAGATTGTAATCTAGTCTTTGATCATCACGTGTTTACAGTGGTGAGGAAATCATTCTATGTTGCAAAACTTATAAACAAAGGTATGGCATGTAAGTCCAAGGAAGTTATTGTCCCACTGTATTCAGCATTCATCAGACCTATCATTGCGTACAATGCCCCCTTTGGTATGTACCTAACCAGGCATATCCAACAACTGGAATGTCCACAGAGGTTCCACACTAAAAGAATACAGGGCATAAGTAATATGTCCTTTGAAGACTGCCTCAAGGCCCTATCTCTGTATTCTGTCTCCTACAGGCTTTTAAGAGGAGATATATGCCTGGCATACAGGGCATTGTCAGACCCCAGTCTGATGGACCTCCTGCATAACCACAAAACAAACAGTACCAGAATTACCCATTCTAAAGACTTAAAGCTTGCCTGTGATATAAACAGGACCTGCTGGAGAGATAGGTATGTATCTCAGAGACTATCTCATCTATGGAACAGGATCCCCTTCCATGTGAAGCAGAGTTCCTCCCTAATCCAATTCAAGTGTAAGTTGGACAATTAGATGGAAAACCAGAAATGTATTTCTGGTTTGGCACCTATGTCTCTAATGGACAGAGGTGACCTGTAAATGGTTCATCTCTCAAGCCCATACTTACACTTATTAAGGGTATCAAAACTCGTAAGAGATTTGGGATGCATGGCTAGGCTTAAAAATGCCCTTGTAGTCGTTAGCTTAGTAAACACCTATGAATCTATGAGGCATTGCTAATCAGGCTGTATTGAATTGTATATATTTTCTGTAAAGAAAGAAGGTAAAATTATACTTTGTTATTTAAATCCATGCTGTACCCTTTGATTTTTCTTGAAGGCTGTGATTATCTAGATGTGATTTTTGGTTTATATTATTATTTTTTTTGTTTTGTTTTGTTCAGTCTGAAAGTTTGAATTGGTATCATGAGTTTTTAAAAGGAATGACCTCTACTCTTTTTCTAAGTGCCATGATATCTTTAACATCCAGATGAACTTCAACTGATTCAAGTAGATGAGACTTGACTTATACAAAATCAAGACCCAGCACCTCAGTTGTGTGTGTGTCCCCCTAAATGCTTCACCACTGTATTTGTAATTGAGCCAGAATCTAAGCACCTGATGTGGGGATAGAGCTTACAACTTCCTAAATATTCTGGTATCAAAGGCGACAGTACTACTTCCTGAACCAGTGACAGTAAGTGCATGAAGTCATCAAAGAAGAAAGATGACAAGATGGAAATGAGAGAGAGATGCATTGTGGGGTGTAGTGGTAATCATTTATGAATATAAACTACTACACGAATATAAGTTACTAAAGAAGTGATATATTTGAAAGACAAAACTATTTCTAAATTACTTTAAAAAATATTTTAAGGTGCACATAGAACAATATCCGAGGAATGTCTATGTTACATTTAAGAAAGGGGTAACTTTAACTTGGGATTCCCCAGTGGCAGAGAAAACAGAATGTCCATCATGTACAACATTAGGTCTTGGCAATGAAATGAATCCTATTCAGATGCAAGCCAGAGTCCCAAAGCAGCAGAAGGAGATTTTGAAATTGTGGAAGTTGGCAGGACTTACTGGAATACATTATTCCTCTGAGTTTTCCTTGGGTGGATGTGGTATGGCTGATTTTTTTTTTTTTTTTTTTTTTTTTTTTTTATGATGGTGTTTACTTGCAACCATATGTATCAGGTCTTTGTCTGCACTTTTAAGAGTATCAAAAGTGTTTTAAAGTAGTAATTCCTGTTCTCTGAAAAGTTAGTGATGTTAACATTTGACAAGCTTCCTGGATCTCACATGACCAGCTGCAATTATTTATGGCTGCTTAAGAAAGAATTGTTTAGCCTTTTCTTAAGGGTAATTTAATGATTACTAAAATCAGACAGTTTAAATATTGAAGTTTTGTGCTTATTATTGGAATTAGAATTCACATTTATCCTTAACAGAACATTTGATTTCAAAAAAGCCGGCAACATAGAAAAAATACATACTGTGTTTGACACATTAGCCGTGATGAGGCATGCAGTAAGATATGTGAATTACGTATATTGCATGCAAGATACGTGAATTATGTATACTGCAATTATTATATAATGGAATTTTCAACTGCCAGTCCTTATATGTATTACCTGTTGGAATTGGCTCTAAATTGAAAGGAAGGATGTCAAATGTGAAAAATATATACAGTTTGTAAACTGTAGACTTTGCTTATATTTGAGTGTTTCCAATAGACAATTGTTAGAATTACAAGTGCATATAGATACCTATCATTTTTATAATCATTGTTTCTTCCTGAAACTTTCATTTTTATAATCATTCTTTCTTCCTAAAACTTTTGCCATTTAAATGAAAGCTTCTTTGTTAATTACAAATGGATTTTATGCAATATACCTCAAAAGATTCTTAAAGTAGATAAATCTGTTTTCAAACTGTTTTAGCCTTTATATTTTCCGGCTTGCAAACATTTCCTTCTTATCACAGTATTGTTACTCTATGCTTATAAAACTGATCGTTGCATATATTTGTGATACTGCTAGAAATGTTTAATCATAATAGTAGATTTTGGTGACCTTACATAGTACTAAATATTTAAGCAGTGTATCTGCACATGGTGTAATTATTTTCTGTTTTCAGCTGATGAACTAGAAGGCTGTATAATTTAGTGGTTACAAAAAAATGCATGACTCCAGATTTGAAACCACAAGAATTTAAGGTTCAGTTTCAATAATGAAGATAATTCCATAGAAAACGAAGACCTGTCACTGTGTAAAAAATACAGAACACAGCTGTGCAACCTCATTTGCCACAGAATTATAGGAAGCACTTGTTGACAGCAAGCATGCATATGCATATCTGTGTGTGTGTATATATATATATATATATATATATATATATATATATATATATATATATATATATATATGGGTGTCGCGCACTTGATTAAATGGACAGTGCACCGACACCCGATAGATCGATGTCTTAAGGTCAAAGCCATAACTATTGACATGTTCTTTGGATTACCCCAGAGTAGATTAAATCAATGGCATGTTTATAAAGAGGCAAACCCTCTCTACACCCCACTTTTGGGTGCCTGTGCCCCCCCCCTCTCCAAGATCACACAATCCCAGGGAAAGATAATATTCCCCTATCCAGGAGATTACCAATCTTACACATCTGTCAACCACCTGTCTGCATCAGCCAAATGTATCATCTCCTGGTTGCCGGCTCTCTGAATGTCCAACACCCATATCGATATATATATATATATATATATATATATATATATATATATATATATATATATATATATATATATATATAGATATATATATAGATATATATATATATATATATATATATATATATATATATATATATATATATATATATATATATAAAAGAGATATATAGATCTATACACACACACACACACACACACACACACACACACACACACACACACACACACACATACACATGTATAGAGAGCACATGAGACAGATATGCATATGTGCAAGTTGTTGTTGTTGTTGTGTCTTTCAGCTTTTCCCGGTTAGGGGTCGCCACAGCGGAACTCCGGTCCACTAATGATTGGTAGTTGACTTTACGTGCCGAGTTACCAGCCCTGATGCACACCCTTCAACGAAGGTACGCCTCTTCACGCATGTCTCCACGCAGAAGACGCTCTAACTGAGAATCGAACTGGACAGCATCTTACCGTGAGGCGACAATGCTACCGCAGCATTATACATAATATATAAAACAAAAGCACAACTTTTATTCATTGCTTTGTTTGCTCTTTCCGCAGTGGAAACAAATGGCACTCACTCGTGCTCTTATACATGACAACAGGAAACAGTATTCCAGAACTCTACATTGTCTCATATGACTGACATTTCATTGTTGGGATGTTCTGAAGAAAATTATACCTGGTTTCAGAAACAGGCATAGAGTGAGTGCTGAGACGCTGTCATGCGTGATAGCACAATGTGAGCCAAACCTATTTATCAATTAACTTTGGCTTAAACAGCCAGTACTATTTACAAAAACTCACCCACAGAAATGAGAGCGAAAGAGATTCCTGCTACTGCAGCTAGGATTAACACAAAAAAAATCCATGAAGCAAGTAGCTCAAATGTGCCTGTGTGTGTGCACATGCTGCATGAGGCAGCTTCAAGAAAGCTTGCAAGTCTCATTAGAGGGCCTTTGGCAATGTTTATATTTATTGCATGATCTTTAGAAGGGGTGGAAATAGGGGCATGGGAAAGTAGGATGCGTGATACGGAAAACAGAAACATACACAGTGAAAAACCAGAAGTAAGAATAGGAGTTAGAAGAGGGTGGAATGATATACCCCCCCCCCCTCCCCACAACAGACACCTTTTTATTGAGAAGGAAATATGAGAAAGAATGTAAGGAGAAGATAAAGGGTAGAAAAAGGTGAAGTTTAGAAGCAGGGACACATAAACAAAAACAAAACAGTGACAAAGATTGATACAGGAGTAACTGGCAGTCAGTACAGAGGATTAAGGCTATGAGGTATTAACAAGATACTTCCTGAAGACCAGAGTTTAATTCCCACAACCTCCACTTATTTACTACATGACTGTGTGCAAGTGACTTAAACACCCAGTTCTTCCAGACTACCCATCAAAAAGGGAGTATTTTGTCCAGGGGACTTACCAAGTTAGCAAAAACAATACATTTCTTGTCGAAAACATCCTACACATGGTGTCTGCCAAAACATGAATACTGGCTGTGACTCCCTTTAAGGTTTGGGAGTTGGCATAATACTTACAATGTATACTTCACTTACACAAGGTGTAGGGTTTGAATCTCTTCTTTTGGAAATTGGCTAAGCTTAAAATGACCTACAAGTGTAGCAAGCCTAGTACTTACCTGTGAGATAAGTGACACATATGGGGGGAAATTATAGACATACAGACAAAGAATGGACATCGGTGATGCAAGAGGGCTAAACAACCAGCAGGGGGAGAGATGTGATACACAAAGTAGGGGCACACAAGGATCTGGGATAGGGTGAGTATAACCCTAGTTTATTTGCACTACCTGAGCTACATACAGGTTGAGGTCAGTGATGGTGAAGGCAGAGCAAGGTAGTGGAGCAACTCTGTAAGCTGCACAAGGACTGCGTTCTGGTGACTGATATGATCAGCTACTTGTCAGTTAGCTCCATCACCATTTCTTCCAAATCCAGGTGGATTATAAACTGTTCATCTCTGTGGGAGGTAGGCCAGGAGCCAGATGGCATTGCTGCAGGAGATGGTTATAAATGATGGTCTGGTGGTGACCTGGCCCACACCACTTTTATAGTTATGGCAGATGCTGCTGAAAATGTAAATGCAAATGTTCATATATAAAATTGAAAAAAGAAGAAGAATGTCAACAAAGACAGTGAGAAAAAACAATTATTACTATTATGCATATGTCATTTAACCTGTCAGAGCACCACACAGATGTATACTAAGCAGGCATGAATACACTAGTATGACACATCACAAACATCTGCATGTCTGCATTATAACATGACCCCAGGGTAGGATGCACATAAATATGCACATAGTCATAGTTATTGTGTGTATGTGTGCAGGTGTGTATGATGAGGTGTGGACTAAGTAGTCCTGTGCACAAAAATGTGTTGCTTCTGTGTGCACTACCATGGCTGTGTACCCTCTACAAACACCCCACAGGAAAGAGGTATGAAAAAGCACATGCAGCAGGGTACTATATCAATATAAACATGTATGTGTGTGTAAGGAAACTATTGCAAGAGTGGCATCTGACAGAGTGAAGCATGTGAAAGTTGTTATCTATGAGGCCATATCCAACAATCAATATGATGGCACGTGATAACAGCAAAGTAAAGCTGCCACCCCTCCTACAAAACATATACAAAAACTGTTATCCTGAAGAACTAACTGCACAACCATGAAAAAAACACACACACAACTCTTCTCCACTTTACACAACCATTGCCCCTCTCCCCAAAAAATAATGTATATCTTAGGTTATGCAGCATGCTCAGCTGTGGCATATAGTTACATTTGTTAACTCAATAATCAAGTTATCCATATAACTGGGCAGATAAATTCATGTCATAATAAGAAAATGCCAGTTTAAAGTATACCTGATTTGTGTGTCCTACTTGTGGATTTTTATTTATTTATTTATTTATTTATTGCATTTGTTTACCGGGAAAGTCCACTGGGCCACATTTTCAGTCAAGGTCCGGGGAGAAAAGTTGCATATAAGTAAATAAAGTTACATTTTTAAAACAAATATAAATGTAGAATTTTTTTTGGCAGATTCAAAGAATTAAACATAAATTATGATAATATAGAAACAACCTCAACAAGTATTTACAGTCATATTTAGGCCATAGTAGTTACATGAAGAGGAGGCAAACATTTCATATATACAAGTATTAACACTCACACAAGTGTAGTGGAGGGAAACATTTCATATATACAAGTATTAACACACACACAAGTGTAGTGGAGCAACAATATTAGATAAGGCAGTAGAACTAGTTATGTTGACTACATATAGCCTGTAATGAGTGGGAGTAGTAAGAGGGGAGAAAGGGGAAGAAACAGATGTTATATTTGGCATGGGCATAACCAACAGGAAGAGAGATGTTGTCTAAGGGATTTTTTAAAGACAGCAGGGGTTGGGATGGAGGTTATTGAGGTAGGGAAGTTATTGCAAAGTTTGGAGGTAGTGAAGGAATGGAGCATTTGACCAGCTGGGAGTTGGGTTTTTCAACCTTCAGTAGTATTTTGTTTTCTGATCTAAGGGGTCTGTTTGGATGATACAGAGTTAATATGGAGTAGGGAAAGATGGACAGGCTTTTGGTCTATATATTATTTTATGAGCTGTAGTTAAATGGAGGTAGTTGAGATGCAGTGGGAGTCTGAGCCAGTTAAGTTGATGCAGAGAGGAACAATGATGAGAAGAAGATCTAGCATTTGTTGCAAATCTGGGTACTTTATTGTAGGATATGTCACACTTAGTTTTTAGCGAAGAGTGTAGGTTTGTGAGGATGGGGGCACCATATAGGAGGGATGGGAGAATACAGGCTGAGGCTAGAGTCTTTTTAGCATTATTATTGAGGTAATAGCTATGTCTATAGAGGGTGCCTAGTTGCTGGTGAGTTTTTTTTTATTTTGCTGAGTATGTGGAGATCAAATGTTAGGGATTCATCAATAGTTACTCCTAGCAGTGTAGTATTGGAGACTACTTCTATGGTAGTGTTATTTTTGGAGTGGATAGAGAAATTCAACCCTGTTTAGGGGGGTTGTTTTTTTGGGAGTGAATAGGATAAGCTTGGTCTTGTTTGGGTTGAGAGCAAGGTGATTTCTTGACATCCATTTTTCAGTGGATGTGAAGGTATTTTGTGTTAGAAGAAGTTCAGAAGGGGTTTTAGCAGTGCAAATGATTGTCGAGTCATCGGCATATTGTATTACGTCTGCATGGGATAGTGAGTTATGGAAGTTGCTGATGAATAAGTTGAATAGAAGGGGGCCCAAAATGGAGTCTTGGGGAACAACTGTGGAGACATTTAGGAAGGTGGAGAAGGATTGCATCCATTTGGTTGACTGGTATCTGTCAGAGACATAGCTAGATAACCACTGCAGGGTTGAGGGTGAGACACCTAGATCACTGAGTTTAAAGAGCAAAATGGGATGAGAAATAGTATGAAATGCCTTTGAAAGGTCAAGGAAGAGTGAAGAGACAATCTGACCAGTATCACATGCTCGATTAACTTTATCTACTAAGGAAATGAGAGCTGTGTTTGTGCTATGGCCAGGTCTAAAGCCATGTTGGGTTGGGGTAAGCAGCTGGTTGTTAATTAAGTGGTTGAGAAGTTGGGTATGAACACATTTTTCTAGTATTTTAGAGATTGGGGTGAGAATGGCTATGGGCCAAAAGTTGGAGATGTCAGATTTTTTGCCACTTTTGTGTAGAGGAAGAATATAAGCTTTCTTCCAGCTATTAGGAACATAGGATTCTTGGACTGATCTATTGATTAGTATGCTAATGGGGTAAGAGATGGAATTAGCACTAATTTTTAGAAATTCAGTAGGTAGGTTGTCAGGGGCGCAGGAGCAAAGTTTGAGTTTTAGAAGGAGTTTCTTTATGGTGCTTGTAGGTATGGGAGAGAAAGAAAAATTAGGTAGAGAGTAAGGTTTAGAATGAGTAGTTTGCAGGCCAAGGGGTTTTGGGTTTGCCGGGGGGAAAGTAGTGGTCAGTTTGGCAATGGTATCAATGAAATATGTGTTAGAGAGGCTATCTCAGAAGGGATTTTTCAGGGTGAGGACAAGGGTTGGTATTAGAGCCAGGATGAATAAGGAAATTTATTGATCCCCAGAATTTCTGTGGATTTAGCCTGTGTTGGTGCTGTAGCTTGTGGAAGTAGTCTTTTTTATCTTTGGTAACCTGCCTTTTGGCATTATTACGTAGTTGTTTGTATAGTATCAGGTCAGCTGGGTTTTTGTGTTTTTGCCTTGTTCTCCAGGTTTTGTCTCGAGAGGACATGATTTGCTTAGTGGATTTTGTGAACCAGGTTGCATGGTTAGTCTTGACTCTTTTAGTTCTGGGTGGAGCTATACTGTCTAAGATTTTGCAAAATGTTGAATTAAATAATTCAACTGCATCATCGCGAGGTATGCTATTTAATGGAGCCCAGTTTGTGTGACTTAAGATTTCATTTAGTTTCTGGAGAGAAATGGGATAGGTCTCTTGTCTGTTTTAGGTGGTGGTTACTGGCAGTTGTGTTTTTTTTATGAGTGACGAAGACTGGTAGGTGGTCGCTGATACTGTTAGGTAATGTTCCAAAGGTGGAGATTTTAGTTGGGTCGGACACAAGAATCCAATCTAAGGTTGAGCCTTGTGTCATTTTATTGTTGGGTCTGGTTATGTCAGAAATGAGCTGGGTATAGTTGAATAGGTTTATGCTAGAGGGGAGGTTTGGATTGGTGATATCTATCCAGTTTATGTTTACATCCCCTAATATGATGGTTTCGTTTTGAATATTTTTGGATGACCAAGCAAGAATCTCCTCTAGAATGGGGATGTTGTTACCTGGGGGAATGTATAGAACTATGATGCATAGGGTTTTATGGCAATTAAGTTTTAATAGGGTAACTAAACGTTCAGTGGAGGAGAACTGTGGAATAGGTTTTGAGTAGGGGACTAGGGTATAGATGTTTGGATATATTAATGTGATACCACCACCTTTTTTGGTGGTGGTATCGCCCAAGTGAGAACTGCTCTCTCCAAAGCAAAAAACACAGCATCCATGGGACCTGATGGTGTCCCAGGCTGTGTGCTCCACAAACTCAACGAGGAACTAAACCCACAGCTAGGACAGCTGTTTAATCATAGTCTCACCTCTGGATATGTACCCAGGGAGTGGCGCACTGCGACTGTGGTCCCACTTCACAAAGGCGGTGCCTCCACAGTCCCTGGAAATTATCGGCCCATTAGCTTGACAAGCCTTATCTGCAAAGCTATGGAGAGGATCATAATGGACCTCATAAATAAAGACATAGGGAATTTGCAGACTTTGGATCCAACCCAGTTTGGCTTTGTCAAAGGCAGATCATGCCTTTTAAACTTGGTTGACTTTTTCGAAACAGTCACCAAAGCCATTGATGAGGGAAAGGCAGTCCATACAGCCTACCTCGATCTGGCGAAGGCCTTCGATACAATACCCCACTCGGGTATCATTGAAAAACTCATCAGCTTAAATGTTAACCCATACATCACAAGATGGGTTGCAAACTGGCTGAGTGACAGAACCCACAGGGTCAGAGTTGCTGGCGCCATGTCAGACTCAAAGCCTGTCACAAGTGGTGTCCCACAGGGCTCAGTCCTGGGCCCACTCTTGTTTGGCATCTACTTTTCTGAAGTACAAGCAAACACAGGAGGGTTATGGCTGACAAAGTTTGCAGATGACTGCAAATTGGGCGCCGTAGTCGAAAACACATCTGACACAGATATCCTTCAGAAGGGTCTCACAGAAACGGATGACTGGTGCCAGAGCCATGGCCTAAAGTTAAATGCCAAAAAATGCATAGTCATACCCTTCGGGAAAAACAAGGTTACTCCTAGCTACCATATAGGTGGTAATCCTCTGAGCACAGAAGAAGTTATCAGGGACCTGGGGACCCAGGTTGACAGTAGCCTGTCATTTGACACCCATTTAGCTAAAGTAGTTAGGAAGACCTTCTACATTGCCCACCTCATCATGAAGGGATTCACATCTAGATCAAGGGAGGTCATAGTCTCCCTATACTCATCACTCATCAGACCAATGATTGAGTACAATGCCTCATTCGGAATGTATCTGACCCGACACTTGCAGCAGCTAGAGAGGCCACAAAAATTCCTCACCAAAAGGATAAAGGGTCTCAAAAATCTGTCCTATGCTGCCCAACTGAAAGAACTCCAGCTCTATTCAGTCGCTTACCGCTTGCTCAGAGGTGACCTTTGCCTGACATACAAGGCCATGTCAAACCCAGAGTTGATGAATATGCTTCACCTCAAAAATCTAGATCCGTCAGAGCCACAAGGGCGGGAGACTTAAACCTCGACACGGCTATTAATAGGACGTGCTGGAGGGATAGATTCATCACCCAAAGACTCCCTATGCTGTGGAACAAAATCCCGGTATATGTGAGGCAGAGCACCTCGCTGGCCTTGTTCAAGAGAAATCTTGACCAATGGATGGGAGATCGCAGATATACTCCAGGGATTACCTCAGTGTCACTGGTAGACAGAGGCACAGCAAAATAATGGGTATAGTTCCCCATACAAAAGGGGTGGCTTAAGCCACAAAACTATGGGCGAGGCTTATAAATGCCCTCGGGCAGATAGCCTAGTATGAACCTATGAACCTATGAACCTATGAACTCCAAATCAGACTTCAGACCAGTGACAAATGGAGTACCACAGGGTTCAGTCCTGTGTCCTCTCCTGTTTGGTATCTACTTCTCTGAAGTACAGGCTAACACAGAAGGTTTTTGGCTAACTAGGTTCGCAGATGACTGCAAACTAGGAGCCATAATTGAAAATCCTAATGATGTGGACATCCTACAAAAGGGCCTCACTGAGACAGATGCCTGGTTTCAAAGCCATGGCCTCAAGCTCAATGCCAAAATGTGCGTTGTCATCCCCTTTGGTAAAAACTCTGTACCCATGAACTATCGCATAGGTGGTAGTCTACTTAACACCGAATGTGTGATAAGAGACCTTGGAACACAGGTGGACAGTAGTCTCTCCTTTGATAATCACATCGCCACAGTGGTCAGGAAATCCTTCTACATGGCACACCTCATCACAAAAGGTTTCTCATCCAGAAAAAAGTGGTCATTGTTCCTCTCTACTCATCATTCATTAGACCCATTATAGAGTACAATGCCCCTTTTGGTATGTACCTCACAAGACATCTGCAATAACTGGAAAGGCCGCAGAAATACCTCACAAAGAGGATTACTGGACTCAAACAGATGCCCTATGCAGACCATCATAAAAACCTCCAGCTTTACTCCGTCACATATCACCTACTCAGAGGTGATCTCTGCCTAACATACAAAGCTATGTCAAACCTAGAGCTGTTGGACATGCTCCACTTAAAGAAATCCCAATCCCTCTGAGCTACACACTCTAGGGACCTAAACCTTGTCACCACAATAAACAGAACATGCTGGTGGGATAGATTCCTGTCCCAGAGACTTCCCATACTCTGGAACAGACCTATCTATGTCAAACAGAGCTCCTCATTACCACTCTCCAAGAAAAATCTTGATGATTGGATGGGAAATAGGAAATTCACCCTGGAAATCACTTCTGTGGCTCTGCCTGACAAGGCACAGGAAAATCATTTTCTTGGGTGGCGAAAGCCAAGGTACCTTTTTGGCTAGGCTTATATAGAACCTAGGGCCAATAGCCTAGTACCTACCTATGAACCTATGAGAGTGTGGGGGTGCAGGGGGGAATGCCCTAAAACAGTGATGGTAAACCCATGACACGCATGTCAAAGGTTACATGCCACAACATTTTGGGTGACGCACCAGCATTCACTAACACCCGAGTTACCAAAGAAACTGAATGAACAAAAATGCAAGAAATATGTGACCCTACACTTATCTATTAAAACCCAGCAACAAAAAAGTAATTCATTAATAATCAGAGCAAATGCTATGTATTCCATATTTTTTCAGTTCAATTCAAAATTACGATTACAAGTAGGGAAATTTTTTTGGTGCACTTTTTTAAGCCCAGTTATCATTGTACATATCATTTTCCCTATTGTAAGTCATTGATTTTTCTTTTATTTATTTTATTTATTTATTTTATTTTATACTTGTTTACCGGGATGGCCTGACTGGGACAGTGCCCATTTTCAGTGGAGGCCTGGGGAGAAAATCTCCAGCCTAAGCTTACATACAAAATCGTCACATCAAGTAACAGAAATTATAGACAAAAAATGAATGTTAACACATTTACAGGATAAAAATGTAAAAACAATATATACATAGTATCGAATAAAACAAGACTTTAAACACTTGAATATAGACAAATATGTGGTTGAACTTACATATGTGGAGAAAATAACATTAGTTAGGAAATTATGTAGGGAGAATCACTTAGGCAAAAGTAATGCATAGTTAGTGATACTGCTGTGATGAGGGTTGCAGCTAGGAATGTAACTACTTAAAGAGAAGTGGTGTTGTTAGAAGGGATATTTTACTTTTATAATACATATTATACCATGATCCCCCCAAAACGTGCACGCTGATTGGCCAGTGCACCCGTTGTAAATCAAGTTATACTAATGGAAAAAGGTCCGGTCGCCCGGATTTTTTTCCATTAGTATAACTCGATTTTTTAAAACACTGTCTCGCTATGTTAAATGGGTTTAACATAGCGAGACAGCTTTAAAATAAGCAACGGAGATCTCCGTTGCTTATTTTAAAGCTGTCTCGCCATGTTAAACCCATTTAACATAGCGAGACAATGTTTAAAAAGCAATGGAGAAAGCAAGATCTCCATTGCTTTTTTAGTGTAGCTATGTTAAATGAGTTTAACATAGCGAGACAGTTTTAAAATAAGCAATGGAGATGTCCGTTGCTTATTTTAAAACTGTCTCGCTATGTTAAACTCATTTAACATAGCTTAAAAAAAAGCAACGGAGATCTTGCTTTCTCCGTTTTGCTCAACTCTGATGTACTGCGCGCGCAGTACATCAGAACTGCCGCGGATGCCAGACATCTGCGGAAGGGCAGTAAACAGGCATTATACTATGCCATTATTTAAGAAAAGTAATAGTTTCTTTTCTTAAATAACGTCATGGTATAATAGCAAAAACCCACTCCTGGGTGTGGGTAATGCTAAATTTACCCACGGTTGGCTTTGTTTGGTCTCTCGGGCTTCGCCCTCGGGACCAAACCACGCCAACCGTGGGTAAATTTAGCATTAACCACACCCAGGCATGGGTTATTGCTATAGTAGCACACATGATCGGACTGTATTTTTTTAAATAAATGAATATGTAAAGAATTGTTTCTCTTTTGTTTGGGGGGGGGGATACACCAGCAGAGCCACAATAGGCATTTTCAGAATTTCTGATACACGGAGCCCAAAAGGATCGCTATTACTGCCCTAAAAATTGTTAGAAATAGAATTTTTGCTGTTTTTATTTTTATTTATTTATGTATTTGTTTGTTTTTTGAGAAACTTCAATCATATGGTCTCGGCCATATGAATTTCGAAGTTTCACAACTATGATAACCTGACATAGATTCATATATATATATATATATATATATATATATATATATATATATGTGTGTGTGTGTGTGTGTGTGTGTGTGTATATATATATATATATATATATATATATATATATATATATATATATATATATATATATACACACACACATATATATCATCATCATCATCTTCTTTCGGCTGTTCCGTTAGTCGCCACAGCAGATCACCTGTTTCCATTTCTTCCTGTCCTCTGCATCTTGCTCTGTCACACCAACCACCTGCATGTCCTCTCTCACCACATCCATAAACCTTATCTTAGGCCTTCCTCTTTTCCTGTTGCCTGGTGGCTTCATCCTTAGCATCTTTTTCCCAATATACTCAGCATCCCTCCTCAGCACATATCCAAACCAACGTAATCGTGCCTCTCTGGCTTTGTCTCCAAACCTTCCAACCTGGGCAGACCCTCTAATATACTTATTCCTAATCCTGTCCACCCTCGTCACACCCAGTGCAAATCGTAACATCTTTAATTCTGCCACATCCAGCTCAAACTCCTGCCTTTTTGTCAATGCCACTGTCTCCAACCCATATAACATAGCTGGTTTCACTACCCTCTTGTAGACTTCCCCTTTCACTCTTACAGGTACTCATCTGTCACAAATCATTCCTGACACTCTTTTCCACCCACTCCATCCTGCCTGTACTCTCTTCTTCATCTCTCTTCCACACTCACCGTTACTCTGAACTATTGACCCCAAGTATTTAAACTCATCCACCTTCACCACCTCTACTCCTTGCATCCTCACCATTCCTCCATCCTCCTTCTCATTCACACACATATATTCTGTCTTAGTCCTGCTGACCTTCATTCCTCTTCTCTCTAGAGCATATCTCCATCTCTCCAGGGTCTCCTCCATCTGTTCCCTACTCTCACTACAGATCACAATGTCATCTGCAAACATCATAGTCCACGGGGACTCCTGTCTGATCTCGTCTGTCAACCTGTCCCTCATCATTGCAAATAAGAAAGGGCTCAGAGCTGATCCACCTCCACCTTAAACACATCCGTCACTCCCACCGCAGACCTCACCATTGTCACACTACCCTTGTACATATCCTGTACCACTCTTACATACTTTTCTGATACTCCTGACTTCCTCATAGAATACCACAACTCTTCTCTAGGCACCCTGTCATATGCTTTCTCTAAGTCTACAAAAACACAATACAACTCCTAACGACATTCTCTGTACTTCTCCATCAACACTCTCAGAGCAAACATTGCATCTGTAGTGCTCTTTCCTGGCATGAAACCATACTGCTGATCACTAATCATCACGTCCCTTCTTAACCTTGCTTCCACTACTCTTTCCCATAACTTCATGCTGTGTCTGATCAGTTTTATCCCTCTGTAGTTACTACAGCTCTGCACATCACCCTTATTCTTAAAAATCGGTACCAAAACACTTTTTCTCCATTCCTCAGGCATCATCTCACTTTCCAAGATTTCATTAAACAATCTGGATAAAAACTCCACTGCCATTTCACCTAAACTCCTCCATGCTTCCACAGGTATGTCATCAGGGCCAACAGTCTTTCCATTCTTCATTCTCTTCATAGCTATCCTTACTTCCTCCTTGCTAATCCATTGTACTTCCTAATTCACTATCCCTACATCATCCAACCTTCTCTCCCTCTCATTCTCTTCATTCATCAACCCCTCAAAGTACTCTTTCCATCTCCTCAACACACTCTCCTCGCTTGTGAGTATGTTTCCCTCATTATCCTTTATCACCTTTACCTGTTGCACATCTTTCCTAGATTGGGCCCTCTGTCTAGCCAATCAGTACATGTCCTTTTCTCCCCCCTTAGTGTCTAACCTTTCATACAACTCTTCATATGCCTTATCCTTAGCCTTTGCCACCTCTCTCTTTGCCATGCACCTCATCTCCTTATACTCCTGTCTACTTTCTTCATCTCTCTGACAATCCCACTTCTTCTTTGCCAACCTCTTTCTCTATATACTCTCCTGTACTTCCTCATTCTACCACCATGTCTCCTTGTCATCCTTCCTCTGTCCAGATGCGATACCAAGCACTTTTCTAGCCATCTCCCTTACTAGCTCTGCTGTAGTTACTCAGCTATTTCGTAACTCTTCACTGCCACCCAGTGCCTGCCTTAACTCATCCCTGAACTCCACCTCACAATTACTCTTTTTCAATTTCCACCACTTGATCCTTGGTGCTGCCCTCACACTCCTCCTCCTCTTCTTGATAACCAACATCATCCTACAAACCACTATCCTATGCTGTCTAATGACACTTTCTCCGGTCACCACTTTACAGTCTCCAATCTCCTTCAAACTGGCCCTTCTACATAAGATATGATCCACCTGTATAGATCTTCCTCCACTCTTGTATGTCACCCTATGCTCCTTCCTCTTGTTAAAATACGTATTCACCACAGCCATGTCCATCCTTTTTGCAAAATCCACTACCATCTGACCTTCTGCATTCCTTTGTTTAACACCATACCTACCCATCACTTCCTCATCCCCTCTGTTCCCTTCACCAACATGCCAATTGAAATCTGCTCCAATCACCACTCTCTTACCCTTGGGTACAGTCATCACCACTTCAGCCAATTCACTCCAAAATTTTTCTTTCTCATCCATTGCACATCCAACTTGTGGAGCATACACACTAACAACATTCATCATTACACCATCAATTTCCAGCTTCATAAACATCACTCTATCTAACACTCTTTTCACCTCCAAAACACTCTCAGCATACTGTTCCTTCAGAATAACTCCTACACCATTTCTTTTCCCATCCGCACCATGATAAAACAATTTGAACCCACCTCCGATACACCTAGCCTTACTCCCCTTCCATCTTGTCTCTTGCACATACAATATACCAACCTTCCTTCTGTCCATCATATCAGCTAGCTCTCTCCCTATACCAGTCATACTGCCAACATTCAAAGTTCCGACCCTCACTACCACAGCCCTAGAGTTTCTCCTCTCCTCCTGCCTTCGGCCATGTCTTCCGCCTCTTCTCCTCCTTCGGCCAACAGTAGCCCAATTTCCGCCAGCACCCTGTAGGCTAACAGTACTTGTGGCGATCATTGTTAACCCGGGCCTCAACCGATCCGGTATAAAAAATTTTCTTGGTGACTGCAGGAAATGTTTTGGCGAAGTTTTATGCCGGATGCCCTTCCTGATGCAACCCTCACCATTTATCCGGGCTTGGGACTGGCACAAAGAAATGCACTGGCTTTTGCATCCCCAGTGGCTGGGTTATACACATATATATATATATTATATATTATATATTTATATTAACATTTGTTGACCGGGAATGTCCGACTAGGTTCCACAGAGCCTGTTTTCAGTGGAGGTCCAGGGAGAAACGCTCCAGATGCATGTCTTTGGAATGTGGGAGGAAACCAGAGTACCCAGAGGAAACCCACGCGAACACAGGGAGAACATGCAAACTCCACACAGAAGGCACCCCAGCCGAGAATCGAACCGGAGAACCTCTTGCTGTGAGGTGACAACGTTAACCACTATATATATATCTATATCTATCTATCTATATATATATATATATATATATATATATAAATATATATATATATATAAAACTAATGATTAGCACTGAGTCCTTTAAGCACTGAACCAGCAGCTATCAGCACTCATGCCACTTGCTTCAGGTTAACAGAAAAAAAAAATGTAAATCTTCACCAACAACACATGCAGTCAAATGTACTGTGCCAACCTGAGTAAACTATTGAAGGATGCTAAAATCATGTTAAAGCATCCCAAATCTGTGTAAATAAAATTTAGTTGCATAGTATAGCAATGCTTATTATGGCTGCCACTACTATTCATCACTAGGGTACTGGCCACTCATACTGGCATCCCAAATAAAAGCAGTGGTCTGACTTAAAATATGCATGAAAATCAGAAGCAGAAAATGAAGAGGAAAACAAATCAACAAAACATAAAAAAAAAATTTCCTTTTACATACCATAAAACACCAGTCTTACATATCATAAGCCACAAGTCAGACCAGAAAGCCACAACCCATTTGTGAAATTATATTGAAAATAACACTCAGTCAGCATTACTCAGTAATCACTGTCAAAACCTAAATGCACTTATGACACAACATAACCATTGCTTGGTTCAACAGGGCTATTATAGGTTCATAGGATCATAGGTAGGTACTAGGCTATCTGCCCAAGGACATTTATAAGCCTAGCCAGAATTTGTTGGCTTTCACCTCCCTTTTAGATTATTTTCCTGGGCCTCTGTCCAGCAGGGCCGCTGATGTAATATAAGGTGTAAATTTACGATTTCCCATCCACTCGTCAAGATTTCTCTTGAAGAGTGTCAGTGAGGGGCTTTGCCTAACATAGATTGGGATTCTATTCCAGAGCGAGAGAAGTCTCTGGGAAAGGAATCTGTCCCTCCAGCATGTCCTATTAATTGTTGTGCTGAGGTTTACATCCCTAGAGCATGTGGCTCTAAGAGATTTGGTTTTCTTTAGGTGGAGCATGTCCATTAATTCAGGGTCAGACATGGCCTTATATGTAAGGCAGAGGTCTCCTCTGAGAAGGCGGTAAGCAGCCGAATAAAGCTGGAGTTTCTTTAGCCTGGCTGCATAGGGCATCTGCTTGAGGCCCATGATCCTCTTGGTGAGGTACTTCTGGGGTCTTTCCAGCTGTTGCAGGTGTCGAGTAAGGTACATCCCAAATGGGGCATTGTGCTCTATTATGGGCCTGATGATTGATGAGTAGAGAGGCACAATAACCGAATTTTGATCTAGATGCGAACCCTTTTGTGATTAGGTGGGCTACATAGAAGGATTTTCTAACCACTTTGGCAATGTGATTGTCAAAGCAGAGGTTGCTATCTACTTGGGTCCCTAAGTCCCTAATTACATCTTCCGAACTTAGTGGACTACCTCCTATGTGGTAGTTTGTAGGCACTTTGTTCTAACCAAAGGGGATGACTATACACTTTTTGGCATTTAGCTTAAGGCCATGATTCTGACACCAGGTATTCGTCTCCATGAGACCTTTCTGGAGGATGTCAGTGTCAGCTGGGGAGTTGATTATGGCCCCCAGTTTGCAGTCATCTGCAAACTTGATCAGCCACAGTCCTCTCGTGCTTGCCTGTACCTCAGAGAAGTATATACCAAACAGGAGGGGTCCCAGGACTGAGCCCTGTGGGACGCCACTTGTAACCAGTTTGGAGTTGGACATAGCACCCGCAACTCTGACCATGTGAGTTCTATCCATGAGCCAGTTTGCAACCCATCTCATCACATAGGGGTTAATGTTCAAGCTGATGAACTTATCTATAATGCCTGAGTGGGGAATGGTGTTGAAGGCCTTTGCAAGGTCCAGGTAGGCTGTATGGACTACCTTTCCTTCATCCATGGCCGTGGTGACAGTTTCAAAGAAGTTGACCAGGTTTAGGAGGCAGAATCTGCCTTTAACAAAGCCAAATTAGGTAGGGTCCAGTGTCTGGAGGTTCCCAATGTCTCTGTTAATGAGTTCCATGATGATGCACTCCATGGCTTTGCAGACCAAGCTAGTCAGACTTATAGGGTGATAGTTCCTGGGGTCCATTGTGGCACCACCTTTGTGGAGCGGGATAACTGTTGCTGTATGCCATTCTTTGGGTACATAGCCTGTGGTGAGGCTGAGTTTTAACAGTGAGTTTAGGTGAGGGGTTAGTTCATTTTGGAGCTCATGTAAGACGCAGCCTGGGATGCCATCCAGTCCCATTGATGCTGTGTTTTTTGCTTTGGAGAGGGCTGTTTTCACCTGTATGTTTGTGATGTCTGGGGCTCTACAATCTTCTGGAATGGACACGGGCCCTTTTGGGGGTGAGGGGGGATAAAGTTTGCATTGAACCTGTCAGCCAGGATGTTGGCAATGTCAGCTGGTTCAGTGTATTTTTTGTCATTCTTCACTAGCTCAGAGCATATCTGAGAGTTTCCACTTAGGTTCTTGGCATAGCTAAATAAGGCTTTGTGATTATCTTTAGTGTCTTTGGCAATTTTTCTTTCGAAGTTGGCTTTGGATGATTTTATGAGGGATCATAGCTTCTTGCTGGTACTGATTAGGGATGCCTTCCCTTTTTGGGATTATGCTCTATCTTGTAATAGTTTCCTCCTTCTGTTGTAGAGCTTATTTATGACCAGGGTCCACCAGACTGGTTTCCTCATTTTGGAGGAGTGAGTCTTTGTTTTGCTTGGGATGGCTCAATCCATGCATTCCTGTAGATGCACATAGAAAGCTTTTGAAAAGGATTCTGCTGTTTAGGCTGCATTTTCACCTAGCAATGGGGCTTTGAAACTTTCCCCCTCGGTCTTGAGAAGTGTGAAGTTTGCTTTTGAAAAGTTTTTTACAGTGGTTTCCTTGACTGGGGGTGGGGTCGGGATGTGGATGCCTAGTATGGTTAGTTTATGGTCTGATCTTACCAGCGAAGGGTTTACCTCTGGTGTGGAACATTGATCTTCCATGTTGGTGATAATCAAGTCTAATATGTTGTCACCTCTTGTGGGAGTGGTAATCAGTTGTTCCAGGGTGTTTGAGTTTATAAACTCCAGGAAATGTTGGGTACTTGAGTAATTCTCCCAGTCTATGTTAGGGTAGTTGAAATCACCCACTATCATGGTGTTGGGTAGGATCTTCATATTTTCCAGTGTTCTCAGGAATGTTGAGTGGGAGTCCTGAGACAAGGTGGGTGATCTACAGCAGGCTTCAAACTGAAAAGCAGTTTTGCCCACTGTTGGTTGCACATGGATGGTCTCTGAGGCCTCGTGCTGTGCTACTAGCCTGAAGGTGTGGGAATCCTTGATGAAAATAGATACACCCCCGCCTTGTGTATTTCGGTCTGGGTTTTGAGGCCGAAAGGTATGTTAAGAGTTGTAGCCTGGTAGTGCTGGGGTTCTCTCTGGAGCCTTGAACCAGGTTTCTGTTACTGCACATATATCGATTCCCTCATTACTGAGGAGCGCCTCGAGTGCGTGCATTTTAAGGTTTATATTTCTGGCATTGAGTAGCATTACCCTCAGTTTTTGGTTGCTTGTGTTGTTTATGGAGGTGGGTTTGTCTTTTAAACCTTGCCTAAAAAAGGCACTATGGGGGCGGCAAGAGCCTTGGCCAATATTTGAAAGCCCAAGGGTGACAGGTGCAAGCGAGGCTTGTTGAGCATGTCATCCTAGGCTGACAAACACTGGATCCCCTTTGAACGACACCAAAAGCTTAGCCAATTGTTAAAATTGATCATTTTATCTTTATACTGTGGCATCATTCTTAGTGAGGGAAAGATGCTACTCAGGGTCAGGGTCGTACTGGCCTTGGCTACATGATCTGAGAACTCGTCTATGTCTCTTTTCATGTAGTCCAGGGAGGTACTTCTCAGGTTTTTCACACCAATATGGACAATGACAGAGTCATATTTATACCTGTTGTGGAGTGACCTGAGTGCATGTGTTATGTGGCGGATCCTGGCACCTGACAGGCAGCTTACTGTGACCTTCTCCTTGTTCAGTCTAGTGAGTGGGATGTCAGTGTGCCTGACAATAGAGTCACCTATTACTAGTGTATTGGGTGTGTTAAGGGCTGTGGTTGCGTGGCACACTGACTTTGTGAAGTATGTGATATGTTCTTGTTGTTGGGGCGTAGAGATTGTTTGGATGTCTGCTTTGGAGGTCTCTGCTGCTTTGGCAGATTTCTATTTAGAGCCTCCGAGTATGTTTTTGTTTTTTATGTGTGTTATTGACTGATGCAGAAATGATTGGTCTATGTGAGGCTGGTAGTGTGGTGCAAGTGTTTTCCTTCTCCTCATGACTGACTGTTGCAGTCTTGGGTTGAGAGAGCTTTGCTTCCAGTCTGGCTGTAAAGTTGCATCTCTCGCATACATTCGTGTTTGTTGGAAGGAGGAGAGGGTTGTCTGTGTACATGAGGCAATTGTAACATTGCCGAAAGATGCCCAGATTCACCAGCTGGACTGGAGAGTACACCTGAAACTGCCCTTTGGACATGCCTGCACAGATAAAGTGAAGTTATACTGATTGTCCGGTTAGGGATGAATAGAGAGCCCTGTAATTCTGTATAGTATAGAGGGGTAGTGCTAGCATTTATTGGGTGCTTACTAGTAGATTTGGGCAAGTGCTGTTCTTAAAAAAAACTGGTTTGAGTGCTTAAGTTAAAAGTTTGACCTGTTCCTAGGGAAAATTTGAAGAGCAGACTTTGTGGAGCTGGGAATAGTTTAACCTTAGCTAACCAGCACTGAGCAGAGGTGCGCTTTGTGCAAAACTGCACAAAACTGCACAAATGCGGGTTTTAAGGCAGGCAGATGAAAGAGATAGAAATTAGCCCAAAACGGCCAATAAACTACTAGTTGCTGGGCTGAGACCACTCCTCCAGGGACAGATAGGCTGCTCAAAGCTCCCCACTCTCACTGGTGAACAAAAAAACTTCCTCAGATCCAAGTAAGGATATGGGCAACACAGGAACTTGTACCACAGCCCTGAATTCAGCAGAACCTGAAAACTGGACTAGACTAGCTTAGAAAAGGTGGGAAAAAGAATATTTTTTTCTTTTTTTTTTCTTTTTTTTTTTTACAGATAGTACAGTGAATGACATAGAAACATTTTAAATGCTTTAGACAGGCTAGCATATATTAAATGGGCATATCCTTTGAAAAAACTATCAAATCATGTTAACAGTATGCTAGAAAAGAATATTGCTAGAGTGAGGGAAATACTAAATAATAAAGCACAAGACTTGTTATCCCGCACTTCCTCAAAGTCGCTAGCAGACAAATGCTCATTATTACACCCAACAAATGGAAAGTAGCAGAGCAAAGAAAACTGAGCAGGTCTCTACCAAAGTGTTGAATGGCTAATTTGCCAGGAATGAAATATTCCTCGCCAATCTCCACCCTGCTATCTTAGCTCCAGGTACATGGCATACTATTCTGCTTGCAAAATGGCATTTAGAAATATAGCATGAAAGGCAGTGAATGAATGAATGAATGTTAGCTGAAAACCCGGTTTTTATTATTTTACCTTTTCCCTTCCAAATACAGTTGCCATCAGCCTGAGCAGCAAAATACTTTCATTGTTCTAATGAGAATCTGCTATCCCTACATTAAGAATTTTTAGTCTGGTTAGCTGTTTGGTCAAGTCATAGTCTACTTTAAAGGACCAATACGCATATAATTAAAATTAAAAAAAGATGTACTCTTTAGACTGCATGCAACAAAGACTCAGAAAAAAACTAAAAACATTACTTCACTGGTTACGAATGTATGAGTTTTTGAAGAGTTGCCCTCTTAGTGAATGTCACCTTTTTCTTTATTATGCAGGATTAGTCTCTATAACACAATTAGTTAAATATATATACTATAACGTGTATTACCTGGCTTAGTTTTAAGTAATCTAAAGTTTGCAGAATATCATCCAAGATTTGTCCTAATCATATTTTTAGTTATTGATTAATCCAATAAGGCATTTCTCAGCTGCATTTTTAATATTAATTAACATTTCTGATGTCAAAGCTATTAATTTAGATATATATGAAATAATAATACTAATAATAATAATAAGAAGAAGAAACATAGACTGACTCAACTTTAATACAACCACCTCCAGTATTGCATGAAAATCCTTGCTGAGAATTTACAGTACACAGGGGATAATCTATAGCTTTGTGTCCATTAGAATTCTTGTCTATTAATCATTGCCAGTCATCCCCAATCATGCTGTTAAAAACTAATAGAAATGAAAGATTATACAGAAAGAAAAGTACAGAAACTGTTATGCTACACTATTAATAGAAGCACTAACTATAATGCCACTTTAAAACAATCCTGCCATTTATTTCGTACTTCTGCCTGTGTGACATGGCTGCAGAGGAACTGTTTTCATATTTCACCTGGATTTAAAACCATAGAATTTGAAGTGTAATTTTAAGGTGGAGTAAGAACCCTAGACCCCTGATGTGAGTGACTTCACTGCTGAGCCTCTTTATTAATGTCATCAGATCTGAGGTCATTGCATATTAAGGAAAAGGAGATATTCTATGTTAGCAAAGAGTGCAATTTCTTGCTCACTGGCTATTTTCATCCATAGAGTTTTCAATTGTTAAATACTAACCTTCACCCTAATTCAAGTTTCTGCAAAAATTGGATAGATTAAGTGTAGGAAAAGAGAAAGCAGGCATGTAATGAAAAATAATTGAATACAGTCTGAAGAAAGAAAGAAAGAAAGAAGGAATTTGTGATTAAAATAATGAACTTTGGATATGAATAACCAACTTTAAAAAGGATGATTCAGATACTCAGTGTTGCTTGGCAAATGCATTTGAAAGCGCAAGTATTTCAGTTCTGTGAAAACATTCACTACATATCTACTGTAATATTTGTAGGAGTGCAATTACCTTAAAATACAGGAAGTCATAATACCCCAATCTTTCTTTGGATGACATCAGGATCTAGTTACTAAGCCTGTCTATAAAATATTCTCAGATCTATGCAGCTGGTACGTCTTACTCAATGACCATGGAAAGACATTTCATACAGCTGTGTTGCAAGATGTCTATTCTGCTTTTATTTCATTTGATGAAAATGTACAGAAAAATACCACTTTCATTATACATGAATGTGTTCAGCTCCTCTTATATGATCTTTTTTAACATGAAATTGCAATAGCCAGATGTAATTATCTTGATATGTTTAGCAGAACCTTTATGATGTGTTTATATAGAATAGGAGCACATTTCTTTAAAAATATCACATTTCAAATGTGCTCTATGTTAAAATATCATTATTAATGTCTTAGAATTGCTTATATGTTTCAAAGAGTACATCAGTTTTAGGAATTACAGATTTTTAAGGATGAAACAGTAAAAACTAATACTTGCCATAAAATATGTCAAACTACAAAGAGTTGTTAAGGGCAAAGTACAAAATCCTCAGTAAATTTGCAATGCAAACTTAGCAATTTTGCATATATATATATATATATATATATATATATATATTTAAAATGCTATTCCACATGAGTAAGCCAAGTGGTAGTGTTGTCATATGTGAACGTATGTGGGAGGAAGCATGTTCTGGGTAAGCTATGAAATGTTAAAGTGCAGAATGTTCTAAAGATATGATTATTTGTGGTGAGAAACTAAAATAAATGCCATGAAGAGCTTTTACTGAAAAATGTACTGAAGAATGGTCAGCCACAAGCTGTTTTCCTACTTTAGTCTGAACAGGAACGTCAACATTAATAAGAACAATTGCAATCTGATGAAAATTGTAAGTGCTAGAAATTTCTTTAGTGTGATGAATACAAATCTTTCAAGTACACACCCTAATGTATTTAATTATGTTATGTTCATGTTAAGTAATTATATATGTAAATGAATATTTATTGTGTGTCTGTGATAAATTAGAATTATGCAATGAAGAAGAAGTGATTTGGCTAACAAACTAGCCAGAACAGAGCAATGATGAATTTTCCTTCATTGGTTTGTGAACTGTTTGTGGTATACGATTTCAAATTTTAATTTGACATTCACTTTGATGTGGCTGTGTGAAGTATTGTGGCTATCTTGTTCAGCAGTGCATCAAATTATCATGAATAATTCAAATAAATTAACACTACTGATACAGGTCCTCTGTCTTGTTTATCTTCTAATTAATAATTAAATTAAGATTAAGATTAGGAATTCCTCCTGGTTTAGGGGGACAAGTATATCTTGCAGAGGATACTAGTGCTGTGGAACAAATTCCTTATCCACATAAAACAAAGTTCATCCCTGTCTGTATTCAAGACCAACTTAGATCTATGGATGACAAACAGGACATTTATCCCAGGACTGCCCCCTGTACTACTAATGGGCAAATATAGCTGCTAAACACTTCACCCCATGTATGAGTTCTTTCAAATTATCTCTGGTATGATCCTGGTTATTCTCATTAGGGATAATCTATAATTATTGACCATGGGATGGACAGGCCAAGTTATAACCAAATGGGATACATTATTTTGATTAAAAGGGAAATTAGCTAGGCTTAAAATGTCTCACAAGTGCAGCTAGCCTAATACCTATGAACCTGTGAACCTATAAAGAATGACTACCATTATGTAAAAGTACTTTCCTATGGAGCTCATATGGCTAGTCATAGATGGTGACAATGCTTTTAGGACAGATGGGTTTTGTTGTAATTTAGTTGCACTACAATGTCTTAGCTCTTTTCTTCACATGGTTTAGAGAAAGATTTCAAAAAGGTCTTGTAAAATCACAAAATTTACTTAGGCAAAGAGATTTTATACCATAATGATACTTGTCTGAGCCTTATGCCAAGAAGAGACACATACACTTATTGCCTTTACAACCAAAGCTTTATTAAACAGTTAGCCAGTTAACCACTTTACTCGCAAATGTCATGTTCAGTTGTCAGCCATGTCCAAATACCATCACCAGAAGGCACCAGGCTAGGTAGCATCCACTACCGCTCCCTGACACGCTTTCCTTTATTGGCACCCTTAAGCACCAGCTAAGTGCTGAGAAGCATACTGCACAACTTGCTCTCCTCCAAACAGCCACCAACTGACCCTGGAAATCAGGGAGGAGGTTAAGGGGAGCAGGCCACCCTGCAACTGCCGACCAGGCTGGTTTACAGCCTGCTCCTCCCATTCCTGCCCATATTTCATAAAATCAGCTGACATGTAGGCAACACATATAACCACAACCCATCAACCATTTTATGGCAGCCTACATACAGAATGAAAGCACAGAAAATATACATTTGCAAACACTGACAGTGATCAGATCAACCTCCAATGAATAATTCCTTTTCTGTCTTTCTATAACTTATTACATATTTTTTAATATAAGTTATCATGAAACATTGGGTCAATGTTTGACTTTACAAATAAAGCTATATTCACATTGAATATATCTAACCAATCTGAGGCAAGTTATGTCCCTCAAGAGCAAACCAGATGGGATCCTGGTTTGTAAAGAACCAATGATCAACAACACTGATTCATGTACAATAAAGGAGTGACCCATAATCACTATCTTCACACCATTAAACAGAAGCATAACAGTATTAACCTATGTAATTTAACATGAAATAGAGGACCAATGTTCAACCCTATTTATACCCTGTACAAATTTAGCCTCATTATTCAAGTTAGATGCCCTGCCTATATGAAAGGAAGGTAAAAAATACCCATCCAAGGATACATTTTTTGATTTACCAATGCATTCCACACTTACCAGATGGCAACTTAAAAAAAAAAAAAATATATATATATATATATATATATATATATATATATATATATATATATATATATATATACATACACATATATATATATATATATATATATATATATGTGTGTGTGTGTGTGTGTGTGTGTGTGTGTGCGTGTATGGTTCCCCTTCACAAGATAGAATATATGAATATTCGAAACTCATAAGCCCGAGCCCAAAATCTTGAGTATTCATATACTCCAGATTGTGAAGGGGCACAAAAGGAAAGTAAAAATAATTTTTTCCAATGTTTTTGCAGGGGGGCTATGCCCCCCTGCACCCCCACACCCCCCTACTTAAATATACCAACTCCGAGATCGCACTACATTAAAGGAGATGGAAATGTACCATTACACGCTATATGCATAAGCGCACTACTGGACACTTTCCATTCCTCCGCTGAAGTGCGGTCATGAAACCTGCACATTAAGGAAGGAACAGTACAGGGGGACCCAGCCCCCTACAAAAAGGTAAGTAAAACCCTTAATCTAATATTTTACACTTCCCATTCAAAGGTTGAGTTACCAAAACTCGAGATTTTGAACTCAATCTTATGAGTTTTGAGCTTTACTTTCTAGGTCAGTTTTAGATTCTCCATTTAGAAATTGACTTAGGGATGAAAGTCATGTATTCCCAAGAGAGGGTTAAAAGCAATTACCTAACCCTAAAAGCACCAGCATTTTGAAGTCCTTGCAATGCTATGAAAACTGTTTGCAATAACCTTTTACCCATGGGCCTCCTGGCAACTCTGACTCTGCCGAAAACCCTTTCCCAATGTTTTATGATTCTACAGATTCACCAACATTTTATAAAATCTGGCACACCAAAAACATTGTTTGAAACACTGAGAGTAGCCAGTTGGATGAGAATGGTCCTAACTGCCTCCATCTTGCAGCAACTAGACCACACAAAATCAGCCACTAGAGAGGGAGGTCATGCACTCTCTTGGTGGGAGGAGTCATTCACAAAACACTGAAAAGCATATAAAGTAGCCCCATGTTCTTTCCCTGTCTATGATTTGCATATGAGTCAAATAATCCTTCTTTCTCATTCGGTCATACCCAAGAGGAGACAACCGTAGGCTTTTCCTAACATCTGGACCTAAATGACTAAACAATAAGGCCTGTAAATGATAAAGTGCATCTGGTAAAGCATTAAGTTTTCTACAATATTTTACCTTTAGGTGATACATTAATTTTTAAGCTGAGCAGAATCAACCCCCTAAATAACGATTGCACACTGGTAGACTTTGATGACTTCTTAGACAGAACAAGAACCATTGCCTGGTTATCTGTTTGAAAAATGTTTTTCAAGTTAGCAAACAAATCTGCCCAACCACCCAATTCCACACAAATTTGCATGATTCCAAAAAGATAATGTCCTACTTACATTCATGGGACAGGGAAGCTGACCAGGATTTGGAGAAACTCCATCCTTCAAAAAGCTTCAGTGCCTAGTCCTTCAGCCCCATCACTGAAAAAAATGCAAAAATAAATCAGAAAGCCATCCTTCCTGCCACAAAGACACACCATTAAAGTTGTCCAAAAATACTTCCCAAACAGTTATATCTTTCTTAACATGGGTAGTCACTCTAAACCAATGATATTTCTGCTTGAATCTATTTAACATATAAGAAAATGATCTGATAAACACAATGGCCCAGGTACATGTCCTACAAGCAAAATTAAGTAGGCTTAAAGGTTCCATTGATTCCTTCACATTAACCCTTTTCTTGCCCTTAAATTCATTCAAGGCTTTATTTAAGTAGATAATCAAAAATGGAAGCCTTTGCATCTATCGCCAACCAGAGAAAACTAAAGCTTATACTAGGCCCATCAAATTGACTGCCCTGAGGGGACCCTGTGTTCTTCACACAAGGCCAAGACATATAATAGGCCTTCTAATGCCCAGCTGAACATTCCCTCACTATTAAGAAACCATCTAAGTAGTCAACTGCTTCCTGTTGGTGGGGGGCTACTGTTCTCAGCACCATTGCAACTCAGTGTTTAACATTTAAAATGCTGTGCAAGTTATTGGACAGTACATTGGCATCACAGTATAAAAATAAGCCCCACCAGAATGAATACCTAAAAGGGGCCAGTTGACAGCATAGACAAGGAGTAAGGGGAAGCGGCCAGCTTACAGAGCCACATATTCTGAAACTTGACTATTACATCAATAGTAGCATGTAATGAGGCATAATGCACCTTGAAATCTGCTTCATGTATGCCATAAATAACAGATGCTCCAGGAAGAGAAAGACAGACGGTGTATCAGTCTAGGCTCACTGGCATTCTTCATGGTACAAAATCCACTGGGGATGTCATAAAATCTGAAAAGGCCCTAACATCTGGCCTGTTGAAAACTTCTTTCTCAATTA